>NC_091293.1:52203547-52251047 GCF_038502225.1 Cherax quadricarinatus
CATCTTAGGGACAAGATTGGAGTCCAGGACCAAAAGTTCATTGACGGAGCCATGGTCTAGGATAACCTAACGGGCTCTGAAACCAGACTTGCTCCCCCAACAACTACAAACAATCGCACTGGGATGGTCCATTAGTGGAAAATATAGCCTCAACAGTGCTTCAGAGTGTGTCAGGGAAGGATAGAGCCCACCTCCTGGCAGTGAGAGCCCCTCATGCAGGGGACTTTCTGTTGGCTGTTCCCAACTCCAGCTTTGGCACACGCCTCGACCCACAGACCATCCGCATCGGTGTTGTCCTTCGACTTGCCGCCCCTATTCTCGCCGAACACAGGTGTATTTGTGGCAGTGAAGCAGCAGACCGATTCGGGTACCATGGTCTTGTGTGCCGTAAATCCGAGGGAAAGATTGCAAGACACGAGGAGGTTAATAACATTATCAAGAGGAGCCTCACAAAAGCCGGATGCACAGCAGTAAGGGAGCCACCCCAACTATGCAGATCTGATGGCAGCCAGAAGGGTCCAGATGGTATCACCCTTCAAGCTTGGACAGACGGGAAGCAGGTGGTGTGGGACTATACATGTGCATCTACCTTGGCTGATACCTATCTCCAATACAGCAGGGAGGAAGGATGGGCAGCTGCCAGCTTCAGGGGGTCCCAAAAGTCTAGAAAATATGGAGAACTTGCCCATCATTATATGTTTGTTCCCATAGGCTCAGAGACCCTTGGCTCATGGGAAAAGAATGCATCTAAATTCCTTAAGGAGCTGGGAAAAAGGCTCATCAGGGTAACTAGGAATACCAGGGCAGCTAGTTTTCTGTTCCAGAGGCTCAGTGCGGCTGTTCAAAGGGGTAATGCCTGCTGTATTTTGGGCACACGCCCCAGCTCTGAGGAGCTGGATGAGATTCTCGCCTTATAATCGGTGATACACACGTAACAACATGTACCGTATGTGCCACCTTTATATCAACAATGTATCTCTTAAATTTTCTGTACCATATTATGTAATAAAATATTCCTTTTGGTAAAAAAAAAAATATATTAAAAGATGGGGTGGTAGGGGAAGTGGAATATTCAAACGGTTTCAGGAAGAAATCTAAATATTCTTCATTGAAGCCTTTTTATCCACTTCTCCGAGGCTATGGGTCTCACAATTCACACCAGAGGTGTGAATATGAATATATATATATATATATATATATATATATATATATATATATATATATATATATATATATATATATATATATATATATATATATATATATATATATATATATATATATATATATATATATATATATATATATAATGCCTGCGGCATTCTGGGCACGCGGCCCACCGCAGGGGAGCTGGACGAAGTATTCGAGATGTAGCTCTGAGTTGCCTATGTGGTTTTACTTTCTAGTGTATCTTTGTGAATGTTTTGTCAATGTATTTTGTCTTTAAATAAAATATTATTATTATCACACTGGCCGATTCCCACCAAGGCAGGGTGGCCCGAAAAAGAGAAACTTTCACCATCATTCACTCCATCACTGTCTTGCCAGAAGGGTGCTTTACACTACAGTTTTTAAACTGCAACATTAACACCCCTCCTTCAGAGTGCAGGCACTGTACTTCCCATCTCCAGGACTCAAGTCCGGCCTGCCGGTTTCCCTGAACCCCTTCATAAATGTTACTTTGCTCACACTCCAACAGCACGTCAAGTATTAAAAAACATTTGTCTCCATTCACTCCTATCTAACACGCTCATGCATGCCTGCTGGAAGTCAAAGCCCCTCGCACACAAAACCTCCTTTACCCCCTCCCTCCAACCTTTCCTAGGCCGACCCCTACCCCGCCTTCCTTCCACTACAGACTGATACACTCTTGAAGTCATTCTGTTCCGCTCCATTCTCTCTACATGTCCGAACCACCTCAACAACCCTTCCTCAGCCCTCTGGACAACAGTTTTGGTAATCCCGCACCTCCTCCTAACTTCCAAACTACGAATTCTCTGCATTATATTCACACCACACATTGCCCTCAGACATGACATCTCCACTGCCTCCAGCCTTCTCCTCGCTGCAGCATTCATCACCCATGCTTCACACCCATATAAGAGCGTTGGTAAAACTATACTCTCATACATTCACCTCTTTGCCTCCAAGGACAAAGTTCTTTGTCTCCACAGACTCCTAAGTGCACCACTCACCCTTTTTTCCTCATCAATTCTATGATTCACTTCATCTTTCATAGACCCATCCGCTGACACGTCCACTCCCAAATATCTGAATACATTCACCTCCTCCATACTCTCTCCCTCCAATCTGATATCCAATCTTTCATCACCTAATCTTTTTGTTATCCTCATAACCTTACTCTTTCCTGTATTCACCTTTAATTTTCTTCTTTTGCACACCCTACCAAATTCATCCACCAATCTCTGGAACTTCTCTTCAGAATCTCCCAAGAGCACAGTGTCATCAGCAAAGAGCAACTGTGACAACTCCCACTTTGTGTGTGATTCTTTATCTTTTAACTCCACGCCTCTTGCCAAGACCCTCGCATTCACTTCTCTTACAACCCCATCTATAAATATATTAAACAACCACGGTGACATCACACATCCTTGTCTAAGGCCTACTTTTACTGGGAAATAATTTCCCTCTTTCCTACATACTCTAACTTGAGCCTCACTATCCTCGTAAAAGCTCTTCACTGCTTTCAGTAACCTACCTCCTACACCATACACCTGCAACATCTGCCACATTGCCCCCCTATCCACCCTGTCATACGCCTTTTCCAAATCCATAAATGCCACAAAGACCTCTTTAGCCTTATCTAAATACTGTTCACTTATTTGTTTCACTGTAAACACCTGGTCCACACACCCCCTACCTTTCCTAAAGCCTCCTTGTTCATCTGCTATCCTATTCTCCGTCTTACTCTTAATTCTTTCAATAATAACTCTACCATACACTTTACCAGGTATACTCAATAGACTTATCCCCCTATAATTTTTGCACTCTCTTTTATCCCCTTTGCCTTTATACAAAGGAATTATGCATGCTCTCTGCCAATCCCTAGGTACCTTACCCTCTTCCATACATTTATTAAATAATTGCACCAACCACTCCAAAACTATATCCCCACCTGCTTTTAACATTTCTATCTTTATCCCATCAATCCCGGCTGCCTTACCCCCTTTCATTTTACCTACTGCCTCACGAACTTCCTCCACACTCACAACTGGCTCTTCCTCACTCCTGCAAGATGTTATTCCTCCTTGCCCTATACATGAAATCACAGCTTCCCTATCTTCATCAACATTTAACAATTCCTCAAAATATTCCCTCCATCTTCCCAATACCTCTAACTCTCCATTTAATAACTCTCCTCTCCTATTTTTAACTGACAAATCCATTGGTAGAAGAAAATTCTCAAACAGCAACGCTCATCTTGCCATATAAAACAAGTGAAAATTTGTGTTTGCAATAATTTCGCCAAAATCATTCTGAACCTAACGAAAAAATATATTTCATTGTGTTTGTTTAGTATTAAATTATTGTAAACAAATCTAAAATATATTTAGTTGGGTTAGGCACAAATAAATTGTGCTTGTTATAATAAGGTTAGGTAAGTTTCCTAAGTTCCTTTTGGTGCAAAATTATAAATTTTTACATCAACATTTATGAAAAAATGTATCTTTAAACGTATAAGAGAAAATTTTAGAAAGGACTTAATTTTAAATGAGTTCTTGCTAATTGGCCAGTTTTACATATTCGGCCCGACATATATATATATATATATATATATATATATATATATATATATATATATATATATATATATATATATATATATATATATATATATATATATATATATATATATATATATATATATATATATATATATATATATCTTTCTTTCAACAAACCGGCCGTATCTCACCAAGGTGGGGTGGCCCAAAAGGAAAAAGGAAAGTTTCTCCTTTTACATTTAGTAATATATACAGGAGAAGGGGTTACTAGCCCCTTGCTCCCGGCATTTTAGTCGCCTCTTACAACACGCATAGCTTACGGAGGAAGAATTCTGTTCCACTTCCCCATGGAGATATATATATATATATATATATATATATATATTTATATATATATATATATATATATATATATATATATATATATATATATATATATATATATATATATATATATTTACTTATTTATTTATTTATTTATTTATTAATAGGATGGGGTTCAGCTCTAGTGCAAATTGTGGGACACAGCCTCGGAGAAGTGGATAAAAAGTCTTCAAGGAAGAATATTGGATTTCTTCCTGAAGCCATTTAAATATTACACTTTCCCTACCACCCCGTCTTTTCATTCTTTTCTACCAATAGGTATATTTTGTTACATAATATGGTACAAAAGATTTAAGAGATAAGTTGTTGATATAAAGATGGCATATACAGTACATGAGATGTGAGAGATACATGTCTAGGACATATTGTTAGGTGTTTGTCACTGATTATAATGCGAAAATCTCATCCAGCTCCTCAGAGCTGGGACGCATACCAAAGATACAGCAGGCATTACCCATCTGAACAGCAGCGCTGAGTCACTGGAACAGAAAACTAGCTGCCCTGGGATCCCTAGTTACTCTGATGAGTCTTTTGCCTAGCTCCATTAGGAACTTAGATGCACTCTTTCCCCATGAGCCAAGGGTCTCCGAGCCTAGACTTTTGGGACTTTTAGGACTTCCTGAAGCTGGCAGCTGTTCCTCCTTCCTTCCTGGTGTATTGGAGATAGGTATCAATCATGGTACATGCACATGTGTAGTCCCCACACCATCTGCTTGCCGTCTGTCCAGGCTTGAAGGGTGATACCATCTGGACGATTTTGGCTGCCATCAGATCTGCATAGTTGGAGTGGCTCTCTCATTGCTGGGCATGTGGCTGTTGCGAGGCTCCTCTTGATAATGTTATTAACCTCTTCATGTCTTGTAATCTTTCCACAAGACCATGGTACCCGAATCGGTCTGCTGCTTCACTGCCACAAATATACCTGTGTTCGGCGAGAATAGAGGCGGCAAGTCAAAGGGCAACACCAACGCGGATGGTCTGTACGTCGAGGCGTGTGCCATGGCTGGAGTTAGGAACAGGAAACAGAAAGTCCCTTGCATGAGGAGTTCTCACTGCCAGAAGGCACACATTCTGAAGCAGTGTTGAGGCTATGTTATCCACTATTGGGCCAACCCAGTGTGATTATTTTTAGTTGTTGGGAGGTGCACGTATAGTTTCAGAGCCCGTTAGATTATCCCACATCATGGCTTCGCTTACGAAGTTTTGGTCATGGACTCCAATATTGTCCCTAAGATGTTCAGCGAGAATCGCTGCTACAAGTCCACTGGAGGCAACGCATGAGGACAGGAAAGCAGTAAGCGCAATCTTTGATGACTTGCGGACATCAATGACTCCTAGTCAAACTGGAAACGTAGCTTGGTCCCACTGTCCATCTTCTAGAGTAAGGTTAAGCACTTTTGTAAAAATCTGCCTAAGGATACTGTCATATTCGTGCAATATATATATATTTCAGAGTGGTTGTTTTGCATATATATATATATATATATATATATATATATATATATATATATATATATATATATATATATATATATATATATATATATATATATATATATATATATATATATATATATATATATATATATATATATATATATATATATATATAAATATATATATATATATATATATATATATATATATATATATATATATATATATATATATATATATATATATATATATATATATATATATATATGTCGTGTTGAATATGTAAAACTGGTCATTTAGCAAGAAGTCATTTAAAATTAAGTCCTTTCTAAAATTTCCTCTTATACGTTTAAAGATATATATTTTTCATTAATGTTGATGTAAAAAATTTTAATTTTGCTCCAAAAGAATCTTAGAAAACTTACCTAACCTTATTATAACATGAACAATTTATTTTAGCCTAACCCAACTAAATATATTTTAGATTTATTTACAATAATTTAATACTAAACAAACACAATGAAATATATTTTTTTCGTTAGGTTCAGAATGATTTTGGCGAAATTATTGCATACACAAATTTTCACTTGTCCTATATGGTAAGATGAGCGTTGCTATTTAAGCCAAGATCGCAAGTTCTGCCTATTGTTGCGATCCAGAGAGGAAATGCCTGCAGCATTCTGGGCACGCGGCCCACCGCCGGGGAGCTGGACGAAGTATTCGAGATGTAGCTCTGAGTTACCTATGTTGTTTTATTTTGTATCATATTTTTGTGAATGTTTTGTCAATGTATTTTGTCTATAAATAAAATATATATATATAATATAGGGGGTGGTAGGAGAAAATTCTCAAACAGCTTCAGGGAGAATCTTGAGTTTTCCCTGAAGCAAGTTTATTCTTTTCTCTGAGGATGAGGGTCCCTACAACAGTTCTAGAGGTGGTACCTCCCTATATCTATCTATCTATATATATATATATATATATATATATATATATATATATATATATATATATATATATATATATATATATATATATATGTATATATATATATATGTATATATATATATATATATATATATATATATATATATATATATATATATATATATATATATATATATATATATATATATATATATATATGTCGTGCCGAATAGGTAGAACTTGCGATCTTGGCTTAAATAGCAACGCTGATCTTGCCATACAGGGCAAGTGAAAATTTGTGTATGCAATAATTTCGCCAAAATCATTCTGAACCTAACGAAAAAAATATATTTCAATGTGTTTGTTTAGTATTAAATTACTGTAAACAAATCTAAAATATATATTTAGTTGGGTTAGGATAAAATAAATTGTTCTTGTTATAATAAGGTTAGGTAAGTTTTCTAAGTTCCTTTAGGTGCAAAATTAAATAATTTTACATTAACATTAATGAAAAAAATATATCTTTAAATGTATAAGAGAAAATTTTAGGAAAGACTTAATTTTAAATGAGTTCTTGCTAATTGACCAGTTTTACATATTCGGCACGACATATATATATATATATATATATATATATATATATATATATATATATATATATATATATATATATATATATATATATATTTATATATATACGAAAGAAGGAACACTGCACCAGGTCTACTGACCCATGCGGAGTAGGTCCATGTCTCCCCCCCCCGGATTAGCCCAATGACCCACCCAGTCTGGTCGCCTCCACTCAAGGAAGGAGCAAGGCACCAGATCCAGCAGCACAAGCTAGTGAGGTCCAACTCGCACCCACCCACACCCACTCAAGTATTTATCTAGCCTATTTTTAAAACTACACAACGTTTTAGCCTCAATAACTGTACTCGGGAGTTTGTTCCACTCATCCACAACTCTATTACCAAACCAGTGATTTCCAATATCCTTCCTGAATGTGAATTTTTCCAACTTGAAACCATTGCTGCGAGTCCTGTCTTGGCTTGAAAATTTCAACACGCTACTTACATCTCCTTTATTTATTCCTGTCTTCCATTTATACACGTCGATTATATCCCCCCTAATTCTACGCCTTTCGAGAGAGTGCAGATTCAGGGCCCTCTGTCTATCCTCATAGGGAAGATTTCTGTTACATGGGATCAACTTTGTCATCCTCCTTTTTTATGTTTTCCAGAGCATTTATATCCATTCTATAATACGGTGACCAGAACTGAGCAGCATAGTCTAAATGAGGCCTAACCAAGGATATATAGAGTTGAATAACAACCTGAGGACTTCTACTATTTATACTTCTACATATGAAGCCAAGAATTCTGTTAGCTCTATTGCGTACACTAATGCACGCTTGTCTTGGTTTTAGATTACTGCTAACCAGAATTCCTAAATCATTTTCGCAATCAGTAGTATTAAGATCTACATTATTTAGTTTATATGTGACATGGTTATTTTCCTGTCCAATATTTAAAACTTTGCATTTGTCTATATTAAACTGCATCTGCCACTTCTCCGACCATTTCATCAGTCTATTGAAATCATCCTGCAGTGCTGTAGTGTTCTAATCAGAATGAACTGGGCGGCCTATTTTGTTGTCATCAGCAAATTTGCTTATGTCGCTATTTATTCCCTCATCTATGTCGTTTATGTAAATTGTGAACAACAACGGGCCCTGAGGAACACCGTTTGTGCCGTGCCCCCATTCTGATTTCTCCCCATTTACGCAAACTCTCTTGTGCCTATTTGTCAAGCCATGCCTCTTCCCAGGAAAAAATTTCTCCTTCTATTCCGTGTGCCTTAAGTTTCCTTAATAGCCTTTGATGGAACTCTATCGAAAGCCTTACACAATACACAATATCATATTCATTACCATGATCTACCTCCTCAAACACCTTAGTGAAAAAAAGTTAGTAAATTCATAAGACAGGAACGCCCCTATGTAAAGCCGTGTTGAGATTCATTAATCAATCTGTGCCTATCAAGATGGCTACGAATTGCTTCGGCAATTATTGATTCCATAATTTTTTCCACTATGGAGGTAAGGCTTATTGGTCTATAGTTGGAAGCTAAGGACCTGTCACCTGCCTTGTAAATAGGTATTACATATGCCATTTTCCACATGTCAGGCACTATGCCAGTTTGTAGTGATATGTTAAAAAGATTAGCCAAAGGTATGCTAAGTTCCTCTTTACATTCCTTTAACACCTTTGGAAACAGTTCATCAGGGCCTGGGGATTTGTTAGGTTTTAGTTTCTCTATTTGTCTGACGACCATGTCACTAGTTACCGCAATCGTACATAGTTTATTATCGTCCTGTTCTACATAATCTATTATTTCAGGAATATCTCTAGTATTTACCTGGGTAAAAGCTGAGAGGAAGTAGGTATTGAGAATTTCACACATATCCTTATCACTGTCAGTGATCTGACCAGAGTTAGTCTTAAATGGGCCTATCTTGTCCCTAATTTTGCTTCTGTATACCTGAAAGAACCCTTTTGGGTTAGTCTTTGAATCCCTTGCGACCTTAGCCTCATAATCCCTTTTTGCTTTTTTTATTCCTTTCTTTATTTCTTTAATTGAATATATTGATTTCTTAACTGCCCATCCCCTCTTTTGATACGCCTATATGTGCCTCTCTTTTGACCCATGATATGTTTTAATCTATTGTTCATCCATTTGGGATCATTCTTGTTAGATCTAATTTCCCTACTCGGAACAAAAGTTGTCTGGGCAGCTAGAACTATGCTCTGAAAAACGTCATACTGGAAACCAAGATCACCTACCTGACTCATAGTCAGGACAATCCCAATTTTGCCCACCCACGTAATTTTTCAGTCCCATGAAGTCGGCCAAGCGAAAATCTGGGACTGAGATTTGATTGCAGGTATCTGGGTAATTCCATGATATATTGAAACTAAGTGATTTGTGATCACTTTCCCCAAGCTCATCATTAACCTCAAGATTATTAATTAGTGAATCTTTGTTGGCAAGAACCAAGTCAAGCAGATTGTTTCCTCTAGCTGGTTCTGTCACAACCTGTTCTAAAAAGCAATCCTGAACTGTATCAAGAAAGTCACTAGACTCAAGATTTCCTGTCATATTGTTTCAATCAATTTGTCTAAAGTTAAAAATCTCCCATTTTCACAACATTTTCATATCTAGATGCCTAATGAATTTTGTCCCATAACAGCTTACTGCACTCCCTGTCAAGGTTTGGGGGCCTATAAATCACACCCAAAGTTAATTCGTCACGACCCTCGAGAAACTGTAGCCGAACAGATTCTGTGTTCGATGTTCCTAATCTTATATCATGTCTAAGACAACAATTTAAATTTTCTCTGACGTACATCGCCACTCCTCCACCTTTCCTGTTGACCCTATCAGTGTGGAATAGTTTATAACCCTGTATGTTGCATTCAGAAGGCATTTTTCTATCCTTCAGGTTGCACCAGGTCTCTGTTATGCAAATAATATCTATATTACGTACACTTGCAAGTAATCTTAGCTCATCTATCTTATTTCGTAGACTCCTACTATTTGTATAGTAAACCTTAAGGAAGCTAGTCACTCGTTGCCCTCTACTATCTCTCTTTGTTTGTTGATCAATTGATTTGCCATTACTAGCAACTTTATTTTGAATATTGTCTTTTAAACATAACCCTGAGGTATCACGGTAATAACTACTGTTTTTAACCCTAATGCTGCAGCCTGATTGTTTCTCACAAACACCCATACCATTTTAAATTCCTAGACAAGTCGTCAATTACCCTCTCAACTGAATTGGCTAATGCAACCACTCCATCCCCTGAGAGATGAACCCCATCTCTTGCATACATATCACGTTTGCCAAAGAATAGGTCCCAGTTATCAATGAACGGAATTGCAAGATCCTTGCAGTACCTGTCTAGCCAGCAATTTATACTAATTGCCCTAGACATCCATTCATTGCCCACTCCCTTTCTAGGCAAAATGCTACATGAGTCTGGGATCCCTCCCTTAGACCTAACCGCTTCTATGGCTGACCTGTACTTATCCAGCAGCTCCTGTCTCCTGCCCTTCCCAATGTCATTACCCCCAGCACTAAGACAGATATTAGGCTTGTTCCCATTACCTGACATAATATTATCCAACCTACTGACTATGTCACCAACACCAGCTCCAGAAAGGCACACCTTCTGTCTGACCTTTCTGTCTCTGTAACAAAATGCACGGTCCATATATCTTACCTGAGAATCACCTACTATTAAAATGTTCTTACCTTGATTAGCAGGGGAATCAGTGGTACCTTCAACCTCACTAACCATGGAAGTGCACTCGTCCTGGAGAACAGAGAATCGATTTCCTACCTTCACATCTTCTCTGTTAACCCTCCTTATCTTCCTTCTACCTGAACTGTGAACCACTTGCCACTTAAAGCGGCTGCCACTATCACTGCTAGTGACCATTTCCTCCTTACCAGCTAAATCCTTCTCACACTCCCAAACTCATCTATGCAAAGCTTCAGCCTCCTATTTTCCTCCTGAAGAAGTAGAACCTCCTTCTTGAACACCTGGACCTGAGATTCCAAAACACTACAACGAGCCATGGTGCTTGGTAACACCCCACGCTAACTCCTAGAGAGCTTAGGACAGGTATGACCGCAGGTGACCACTGACCTCAGCGTACAAACATATACACTCTATGGTGTTCATGGTTTCTACTTTCAGTGAACACACATCGTGGCACGCAGAGTATATGTAATACATTCAAGAGTAGAGAAACCAGCTTATATGAAATGAAAACCGAGACATAAACAAAAGATATAGTAAATTCCGTAAACGACAAACATACAACACTCTGAGAAATAAAGAAAGTGAGAGAAAGAGTCGAGTTCCCGTGAAAAGAAAATGGATGGCTAATCATAATTTAATTCATTTCCACAATCAAGACAAAGTCTGAGAAGGTATATTGCGGGATGCCAGTTTGTGGTGGATTAATGGCAAACGATACGGTGTAGGAATATTGTGCAAGGAGGTGGTGAAGTGAGAGTGGCAGGCGATAAATGTGGTGATGGAAGTGGGAATGGATGCCACGTGATGGTAGTAGGAATGGTCCGGTGAGGAGAGTAGTGATGATGGAAGTACACGAGAGTGGGAACGAATTGTGAGGAAATTGGAAACGGAGAGTGCCTCTCTTAGAGCTATGTATGATCGTTTAATGGATCTCTATTAAACTCACTGCACATATTCTCTAAGGCAAAGAAATGTGCAGGAAGACTAAAGCTGCAAAGCATCATTCCATGCTTTAACTTTTCTGTGTGATGGTTACTTGTTAAATGTGGTGAAGGGCAGCCATCACACTATACAAATAACTCGCACATGAGAGAAAGAAATTTAAGACGACGTTTCGGTCCGACTTGGACCATTAACTAGTCACACACTAACCGAAACGTCGTCACAACTTTCTCCTATGTGCATTTTATTTGTGTATTGTTCCAGTCACAGAATTGTGCGTTTTGGTTCCATGTGAAGTGACCTTAATCGGTCACTGCGAGATCCGAGAGAGGTATCCCAGTATTCCATAAGGCCAGCTGCCTCTCACTCAACGCAAGCGAAAAGAAAAGTGCAGAGTGGTGATGAAGGACTTGCCTAGTATGGGCCAATAGGCCTGCTGCAGTGCCCCTCCTTTCTTATGAGTTGGGTGTTGTCACTTATCAGGTGTTTCTTTATTGTGGGATGTAATGGTGAGGTGCAGTCTTGACCCTTTATATGCCTTCCTTTGATGTATTGTTTTTATAGTTCCTTGATAATGTGAGAAGTTACGAAAGCCCTTGGAATTTCACTATTCTTTCTGTGGTTCTCGCTTACCATGAGGCAGGCCAGTACAACATGGGTTAGAATCCTTGGCTAGCACAGTGTTGTTATTGATCAATACCACTCGTTCGTGGTTACAATAATATATAAATGCTGTTCGTGAGGCTAGTACACCAAACAGGGATGAGAATGAAATTAGCTTAGAAGCTCCTACACCTCCGTATGCCCTCGGATGGCGGCCCAACAGCTAGCTGTGTGCTGGCTGCGCCATTCTTGTAGGGTTGGGTGGTCCTGTGGTTTACAGGATCATTTGGTTCTCGCTTACCATGAGGAAGGCCAGTACAACATGGGTTCGAATCCTTGACTAGCGCAGTGTTGTTATTGTTCAATACCACAATAATGTATATATATATATATATATATATATATATATATATATATATCTATATGTATATATTTATATATATAGATAACAGGGATATCTTGCTACTGCTACTTACACTTTGGTCACACTTCACAGACACGCACATGCATATATAAATACATACATCTAGGTTTTTCTCCTTTTTCTAAATAGCTTTTGTTCTTCTTTATTTCTTCTATTGTCCATGGGGAAGTGGAAAAGAATCTTTCCTCCGTAAGCCATGCGTGTCGTATGAGGCGACTAAAATGCCGGGAGCAATGGGCTAGTAACCCCTTCTCCTGTAGACACTTACTAAAAAACAGAAGAAAAACTTTATAAAACTGGGATGCTTAAATGTGCGTGGATGTAGTGCGGATGACAGGAAACAGATGATTGCTGATGTTATGAATGAAAAGAAGTTGGATGTCCTGGCCCTAAGCGAAACAAAGCTGAAGGGGGTAGAAGTGTTTCAGTGGGGGGAAATAAATGGGATTAAATCTGGAGTATCTGAGAGAGTTAGAGCAAAGGAAGGGGTAGCAGTAATGTTAAATGATCAGTTATGGAAGGAGAAAAGAGAATATGAATGTGTAAATTCAAGAATTATGTGGATTAAAGTAAAGGTTGGATGCGAGAAGTGGGTCATAATAAGCGTGTATGCACCTGGAGAAGAGAGGAATGCAGAGGAGAGAGAGAGATTTTGGGAGATGTTAAGTGAATGTATAGGAGCCTTTGAACCAAGTGAGAGAGTAATTGTGGTAGGGGACCTGAATGCTAAAGTAGGAGAAACTTTTAGAAAGGGTGTGGTAGGTAAGTTTGGGGGGGGGGCAGGTGTAAATGATAATGGGAGCCCTTTGATTGAACTTTGTATAGAAAGGGGTTTAGTTATAGGTAATACATATTTTAAGAAAAAGAGGATAAATAAGTATACAAGATATGATGTAGGGCGAAATGACAGTAGTTTGTTGGATTATGTATTGGTAGATAAAAGACTGTTGAGTAGACTTCAGGATGTACATGTTTATAGAGGGGCCACAGATATATCAGATCACTTTCTAGTTGTAGCTACACTGAGAGTAAAAGGTAGATGGGATACAAGGAGAATAGAAGCATCAGGGAAGAGAGAGGTGAAGGTTTATAAACTAAAAGAGGAGGCAGTTAGGGTAAGATATAAACAGCTATTGGAGGATAGATGGGCAAATGAGAGCATAGGCAATGGGGTCGAAGAGGTATGGGGTAGGTTTAAAAATGTAGTGTTAGATTGTTCAGCAGAAGTTTGTGGTTACAGGAAAGTGGGTGCAGGAGGGAAGAGGAGCGATTGGTGGAATGATGATGTAAAGAGAGTAGTAAGGGAGAAAAAGTTAGCATATGAGAAGTTTTTACAAAGTAGAAGTGATGCAAGGAGGGAAGAGTATATGGAGAAAAAGAGAGAGGTTAAGAGAGTGGTGAAGCAATGTAAAAAGAGAGCAAATGAGAGAGTGGGTGAGATGTTATCAACAAATTTTGTTGAAAATAAGAAAAAGTTTTGGAGTGAGATTAACAAGTTAAGAAAGCCTAGAGAACAAATGGATTTGTCAGTTAAAAATAGGAGAGGAGAGTTATTAAATGGAGAGTTAGAGGTATTGGGAAGATGGAGGGAATATTTTGAGGAATTGTTAAATGTTGATGAAGATAGGGAAGCTGTGATTTCGTGTATAGGGCAAGGAGGAATAACATCTTGTAGGAGTGAGGAAGAGCCAGTTGTGAGTGTGGGGGAAGTTCGTGAGGCAGTAGGTAAAATGAAAGGGGGTAAGGCAGCCGGGATTGATGGGATAAAGATAGAAATGTTAAAAGCAGGTGGGGATATAGTTTTGGAGTGGTTGGTGCAATTATTTAATAAATGTATGGAAGAGGGTAAGGTACCTAGGGATTGGCATAGAGCATGCATAGTTCCTTTGTATAAAGGCAAAGGGGATAAAAGAGAGTGCAAAAATTATAGGGGGATAAGTCTGTTGAGTATACCTGGTAAAGTGTATGGTAGAGTTATAATTGAAAGAATTAATAGTAAGACGGAGAATAAGATAGCAGATGAACAAGGAGGAAAGGTAGGGGGAGTGTGGACCAGGTGTTTACAGTGAAACATATGAGTGAACAGTATTTAGATAAGGCTAAAGAGGTCTTTGTGGCATTTATGGATTTGGAAAAGGCGTATGAAAGGGTGGATAGGGAGGCAATGTGGCAGATGTTGCAAGTGTATGGTGTAGGAGGTAGGTTACTGAAAGCAGTGAAGAGTTTTTACGAGGATAGTGAGGCTCAAGTTAGAGTATGTAGGAAAGAGGGAAATTTTTTCCCAGTAAAAGTAGGCCTTAGACAAGGATGTGTGATGTCACCGTGGTTGTTTAATATATTTATAGATGGGGTTGTAAGAGAAGTAAATGCGAGGGTCTTGGCAAGAGGCGTGGAGTTAAAAGATAAAGAATCACACACAAAGTGGGAGTTGTCACAGCTGCTCTTTGCTGATGACACTGTGCTCTTGGGAGATTCTGAAGAGAAGTTGCAGAGATTGGTGGATGAATTTGGTAGGGTGTGCAAAAGAAGAAAATTAAAGGTGAATACAGGAAAGAGTAAGGTTATGAGGATAACAAAAAGATTAGGTGATGAAAGATTGGATATCAGATTGGAGGGAGAGAGTATGGAGGAGGTGAACGTATTCAGATATTTGGGAGTGGACGTGTCAGCGGATGGGTCTATGAAAGATGAAGTGAATCATAGAATTGATGAGGGAAAAAGAGTGAGTGGTGCACTTAGGAGTCTGTGGAGACAAAGAACTTTGTCCTTGGAGGCAAAGAGGGGAATGTATGAGAGTATAGTTTTACCAACGCTCTTATATGGGTGTGAAGCGTGGGTGATGAATGTTGCAGCGAGGAGAAGGCTGGAGGCAGTGGAGATGTCATGTCTGAGGGCAATGTGTGGTGTGAATATAATGCAGAGAATTCGTAGTTTGGAAGTTAGGAGGAGGTGCGGGATTACCAAAACTGTTGTCCAGAGGGCTGAGGAAGGGTTGTTGAGGTGGTTCGGACATGTAGAGAGAATGGAGCGAAACAGAATGACTTCAAGAGTGTATCAGTCTGTAGTGGAAGGAAGGCGGGGTAGGGGTCGGCCTAGGAAAGGTTGGAGGGAGGGGGTAAAGGAGGTTTTGTGTGCGAGGGGCTTGGACTTCCAGCAGGCATGCGTGAGCGTGTTTGATAGGAGTGAATGGAGACAAATGGTTTTTAATACTTGACGTGCTGTTGGAGTGTGAGCAAAGTAACATTTATGAAGGGATTCAGGGAAACCGGCAGGCCGGACTTGAGTCCTGGAGATGGGAAGTACAGTGCCTGCACTCTGAAGGAGGGGTGTTAATGTTGCAGTTTAAAAACTGTAGTGTAAAGCACCCTTCTGGCAAGACAGTGATGGAGTGAATGATGGTGAAAGTTTTTCTTTTTCGGGCCACCCTGCCTTGGTGGGAATCGGCCGGTGTGATAATAATAAAATATATATATATATATATATATATATATATATATATATATATATATATATATATATATATATATATATATATATATATATATATATATATATATATATATATATATATATATATATATATATATATATAATATATATATCTATATATATATATATATATACATATATATATATATATATATATATATATATATATATATATATATATATATATATATATATATATATATATATATATATATATACAGGGGTCCCCCGCTTTTCGTAGTTCCCGGCAATCGTAAAATTCGCCAATCATAGAGGTATTTTCGTATAAACATGGACTCGCTTTTCATAGGTTGACTCGCGAGTCGTAGTTCGTCCGGGACTCGTACCCACGGCGTGAGCCAGGGCGGCAACCAGTCTGGCATTGTTTACCAGTGAGCGAAGGTCCCCTCACGTGCTCCAGCAAAATATTTCATAATATTCCATTTATTTTAGTGCTTGCAAGTACTAAATAAGCTACCATGGCTCCAAAGAAAGTTCCTAGTGCCAAGCCTGTGGTAAAGAAGGTGAGAAATACGATTGAATTTAAGAAAACCATCATTGAACAATATGAAAGTGGTACAAGTGTGGCCGAACTGTCCAGGATGTATAAGAAACCCTACACAACCTTATGTTCCATAGTGGCCAAGAAAAATGAAATAAAGGATGCTGTTGTTGCAAAGGGAGTAACTATGCTGACAAAAATGAGATCACCAGTACTGGAAGAGGTTGAGAAGTTATTATTGGTGTGGATAAATGAGAAACAATTAGCAGGAGATACTCTTATGACTTCGTTTATTTGTGAAAAGGCTAGGCAGTTGCATGAAGATTTGGTAAAGAAATTGCCTGCAAATAGTGGTGAAGTGAGTGAATTTAAGGCCAGCAAAGGCTGGTTTGAGAGTTTTAAGAACCGTACTGGCATACACAGTGTGGTAAGGCATGGTGAGGCTGCCAGTTCGGACCACAAGGCGGCTGAAAAAGATGTGCATGAATTCCAGGAGTACATAGAGGCTGAAGGACTGAAACCTGAACAAGTGTTCAATTGTGACGAAACAGGCCTCTTTTGGAAGAAAATGCCAAAGAGGACCTTCATTACACAAGAGGAAAAGGCAATGCCAGTACACAAGCCTATGAAAGACAGGCTGACGCTAATGTTCTGTGCTAATGCTAGTGGGGATTTCAAAGTGAAGCCATTACTAGTGTACCATTCTGAAAATCCCAGAGTGTTCAGGAAAAACAATGTTATGAAGAGTAAATTGTGTGTGTTTTGGAAATCTAATAGTAAGGCATGGGTCACGAGGGAAATTTTCGTCGAGTGGTTCAATGAAGTGTTTGGCCCTAGTGTGAAGGAGTAACTCCTGGAAAAGAAATTGGATCTCATGCTAGTAATGGACAATGCACCTGCTCATCCTCCAAACTTGGATAACCTAATTTTCGAGGAGTTTGGGTTCATCACAGTAAAGTTCTTGCCCCCGAATACCACTCCTCTCCTCCAACCCATGGACCAGCAGTTTATTGCAAACTTTAAAAAACTCTACACAAAAGCAATGTTTCACAGGTGCTTGACTGTGACCACAGACACTCACTTGACCCTAAGAGAATTTTGGAGACAACACTTCAGCATCCTCCATAGGTATGGCTTGGGAGGGAGTGACTACCAGGACTTTGAACTCTGCCTGGAGAAAATTGTGGCCAGATTGTGTCGACAAGAGGGATTTTGAAGAATTTGGGACTGACCCTAATGAGCCTATGTCTGTTGTAAAATCAATTGTGGCACTGAGGTTGGATGTGAGTTTGGAGGATGTGGAAGAATTGGTGGAAGACCACAATGAAGAGTTCACCACTGAGGAGCTGCAAGAGCTTCAGCAGGAAGAGCAACACATCGCAGCTCAGAATCTTGCTGCAGAGGAGGAGGAAGAGAGATGGAAGAAGGTGCCTTCTTCAGAAATTAAAGAGATTTTTACTATGTGGGGTAAGACGGAAAACTTTATGGAGAAACATCACCCTAACAAGGTTGTTGCAAGCCAGGTTGGCAACATGTACAGTGACAAAGTCTTGGGCCATTTTAGGGAAGTGTTAAAGAGACGCCAGAAACAGAGCTCTCTCCACAGTTATTTTGTGAGACAGGACTCCAGTGGCTCTCAAGGTGGTCCTAGTGGCATTAAGAAACAGAGAAGAGAAGCAACCCCAGAAAAGCAAATGGTACCTGAGGTGTTGATGGAAGGGGATTCCCCTTCCAAACTATAAATAATCCACTCTCTCTCCTCCTCCAGTCTCCCATACACTAAGAAGAATCTCCAATAAAGGTAAGTGTTATGCTGTTAATGTTTCATTCATCATTTCCCATTGTATTGTTTATGTACTACATGCATATTTCATGTTAAAATTTTTTTTGTTTTAATACTTCTGGGTGTTAGGAACGGATTAATTGTATTTACATTATTTCTTATGGGGAAAATTGATTCGTAAATCGTAAATTTCGTTTATAGTAACGGATCCAGGAACGGATTCATTACGAACAACGAGGGACCACTGTATATATATATATATATATATATATCTATATATATATATATATATATATATATATATATATATATACATATATACATATATACATATATATATATATACATAATCGGTGATACACACGTAACAACATGTACCGTATATGCCACCTTTATATCAACAATGTATCTCTTAAATCTTCTGTGCCATATTATGTAATAAAATATTCCTATTGGTAAAAAAAATAGTTTAAAAGATGGGGTGGTAGGGGAAGTGGAATATTCAAATGGCTTCAGGAAGAAATCCAAATATTCTTCCTTGAAGCCTTTTTATCCACTTCTCCGAGGCTATGGGTCCCACAATTTACACCAGAGGTGGACCCCATCCCTTATATATATTATATATATATATATATATATTATATATATATATATATATTTATATTATATATATATATATATACTATATATATATATGTATATGTCGTGCCGAATATGTAAAACTGGTCAATTGGCAAGAACTCATTGAAAATTAAATCCTTTCTAAAAATTTCTCTTAAACGTTTAAAGGTATATTTTTTTCATTAATGTTGATGTAAAAATTTATAATTTTGCACCAAAAGGAACTTAGAAAACTTACCTAACCTTATTATAACAAGAACAATTTATTTTAGCCTAGCCCAACTAAATATATTTTAGATTTGTTTACAGTAATTTAATACTAAACAAACACAGTGAAATATATTTTTTTCGTCAGGTTCAGAATGATTTTGGCGAAATTATTGCATACACAAATTTTCACTTGTCCTATATGGCAAAATGAGCGTTGCTATTTAAGCCAAGATGGCAAGTTCTGCCTATTCGGCACGACATATATATATATATATATATATATATATATATATATATATATATATATATATATATATATATATATATATATATATATATATATATATATATATATATATATATATATATATATATATATATATATATATATATTATATGTATAATGAGTGAGAAGTTATAGTTAAAAATATGCCCTGCAATAAACCTTGAGGGCAACGAAGATAATCCGAGACCGCTACTATCACGAAATAGTATGTGGAAGCCACACGGTATATAGTTCTTATTATTCGTTGCTGCTCCGGTTCTCAGACAAAATTGCTCCCCTCCAACATACGATAAATTAGCTCTTAAACCTTACAGCGGAAGGCTACACTGCCCAAATACAATGCTTGCCTACATTTAAGAAAGATTCATTCTGAAGTTATCATATAAAGCCAGGGCGGAGTGGGCACGGAGAAATAAGCGAAGAGCCACTAGCAGAACACCTTTAAAATGAAACAGTTGATTATTGTAATACGTCTAAAGATATTTTTGTCTTTTAATGACGTGATAGTTATTGATGAGGTGGCAATTAAATTCCACATTTAGGATATCCAGTAATTATATCCAAGTCGAGTCTAATGCAATTGAATGGCATGATATTAAACTAGATAGGGTTTTCTCTTATCCATAACCACGGGAGCTATTCCTGGGCCCTTACGAATTATGTAGACGATCTTGAAATATCTAATGAGAAAAAGAAACATAGAAATGTGTCTTCTTAGCTTTTATCATCATTTTTTTCACAATAAAGAAGTTACTGCATTAAATCAAGTGGTTGCTTGTTGTAGAAGTGTAGGTATATATTGTTGTAGTGTGAGTGCACGTTGTAGAAATATGGGTACATGTTGTTGTAGTGTAGAAATGTCTTGAGTTTGTAACGATATGAATGAGTAAAAATTAGCGTACAATTCATTTCCTTTAATGGGTTATCTGTTAAAGAATTATATTTAATCTGGGAGGGAATAAAAATACTCTTGAATCAAGGTGTACCAATAAAAGGCAGTCCCAGTACGCCAGTGTAGCCTATCAACTTTGACCCCTAACAAGACAAGACAATCAGCCTAATATATTCCACTGTGTGAAATACTGTATATAAACATTATAGAAAAAATCAAGTCGAAAGAAAAAAATCGTTAGTCAAAAGAATGTAGATAATAAATGGTTCAGAGAACCGACAAGTTGATAAATTAGACACATGTGTAACACTTGGGCATCTTTATTGTGGAAACGTTTCGCCACACAGTGGCTTCATCAGTCCTATATATAGAAGAATGAAACAGTCGTAGGGTGCAATACATCGACTGATTACATCGACTTAAACTTCTTCTCATCTTCACTATTCTTCTTTGTATTGGAGTGATGATGCGTCCTGTGATGAGCTGGTCCACAGATGCCGATGCCATCAACGTCTGGTCTGTATACAATTCTCCGAGGCAGTAAAATGGAAAAAGTGAAAAATCACCAAAGTACACGTATCTACATTTTAAGAGGAAGAATACTTCAGGGGATAAAAACAAAGTTCCATAGGGAACAATAGCGATAGGTATTGGTTCTACACTGGAGTAGGCGAAGCTATTACGTGGACTTGGTTAGGAGATCCAAGGGATATACCGACCTTGTGATTTATAGCGAGGTGCCGAATTGCTAGAAGGGAGAATATTTTCTGCAAAAAAAAATCCTTCAAATGTTATTTAAAGTTAATTTAGGTACAAAAAAGCAGTTTAACTTGTTTTCATGAGTGAAACAAAGCAAATTGATTTATATATATTATCACTGATACACTCATATACACTCACACACACACACACTCATATACACTCAATGACTATTAGCTACACCCTTCTAGTACTGGGTAGGGCCTTCCATTGCTCCCAGAACAGCCTGAATTTTTTCGTGGAATTAATTCAACAAGGTATTGGAAACCTTCATTAAGGACCCTGGTCTATGCTGAGATGATAACATCATGCGGTTGCTGAGATATACTGGCTGAACATTCATGCCACGAATCTCCCGTTGCACCACACCCTAAAGCTTTGCGCCAAATTCTAACTCCTGCCATCTGCAAGTCGCAGTACAAATCACGATTTGTCAAATCATGGGACGTTTTTCCAGTCTTCGGGGGAAGAGGGCTAAATATATTCTTTTCTAATTACTCAATTTTAATGAAATTTTTAGTGTGATTTAAGCAGCATTTGAAGCTTACACACCGTGTGTGTAATGACTTTTGCTTCAAATGATAGAAAGAAAAAAATAATGTCCTATTGTAAAGGGTAGAAAACTCTCCCCAATTTGCAAAATTTTTAAGACGTACAATGTTCTAGTTGACACCAGATGAAAGATAAATGGCTTGATAATCCTCGATCAATGAGCTTTTGAGCGAAATGTTAAAAGATTGCATGTTAAAAAATGTTGAAGTTTGTCTTTTTCTTGTTAAAGGATTTTTTTTTTTTTTTTTGGGGGGGGGGGAAATCAGTAAAAAAAACGGTAAAGAATATTGCAGATCCCCATTACTACTGTGTAGAACTATCATTCCTCAACAATGTGTGTGCAAAAATCATGACATTCTGTCAAATAGTTTTTGAAAAACACGTTTTGAAAGATCAATAACTTACTCCTGAAAAAAGAGAAATTACATTTTCTGTAAACCTCTACGGACACAGCACACCAAACGTCGGCGGAGGATGAATCCCACATTTGACGGCAGCCCACAGGCGACTGACCAGCTCTCATTCTGAGCAATAATATGCAGTCCACAGATAAGATGCCATGTTTTGTATCTGGTGAGAAACAATCATAAAAATAGTAATTTTTGGAGTATAAAAAATACACGAACTGGTAACATGTCCTCCTGATGACAGCAAGAACAAAAACATTACATTTTTGATAAGAGATACTTAGAAATATGATAGAAACAAGCTGATTGCATTAACATGTTTCCAGATTTATGCACTAATTTTCTTCGTTTTTTTTTCTTCTGTATTTAGCCCTCACCCCTTTCAACTGTCCGGCTGTAGTGAGTAACTGCCTACTGTAGCCTCAGTTTTCTCTTTTTACCTGCCAGGCGTGGAACCTGGTGGGCGTTTCTGCTGCTGCATCCCATCCACTTCAAGGTTCGATGTGTTGTGCAATATAGATAGTTATTTGAGTTACTGTCACATTCATATTAGACTGAACCTGCCTAGTAATCCTCCTCGGAACTCTCATTATCAAGACGTGTTCGCCCACACAACTGTCTCTCACTCTATTTTTACACCATTCTCTGTACACTCTAGAGACTGTTTTATGTGAAAATCCAAGATCACATTAGTCACACTCAGTCTGACCTATTTGGCACCAGCGATTATTCCACAGTTAAAGTTATTTACATCACATTTCTTTCCCATTCTGATGTTCGGTGTGAACAGGCCTGCTGCAGTGTTCCTCCTTTCTTATGTTCTTATGTTCTTATGTCTGCATTTTTTACGGACTGAGCTGCTGCAATATGATTTGCTGATTAAATATTTGCATTAACGAGCAGGTGTACAGGTGTACCTAATATATATATATATATATATATATATTGTCTTTAAATAAAATATACCTGAAATATAGGGGGTGGTAGGAGAAAATTCTCAAACAGCTTCAGGGAGAACCTTGAGTTTTCCCTGACTATTCTATTTCCTGACAGCTTTGTGACTGAAGAAATACTTCCTAACATCCCTGTGGCTAATCTGAGTCTTCTTCTTCCAATTGTGACCCCTTGTTACTGTGTCCCATCTCTGGAACATCCTGTCTCTGTCCACCTTGTCAATTCCTCTCGCCATTTTACATGTCGTTATCATATCCCCCTATCTCCCCTGTCCTCCAGTGTCGTAAGGTCGATTTCCCTTAACCTCTCCTCGTAGGACATGTCCCTTAACTCCGGGTCTAGTCTTGTTGCAAACCTTTGCACTTTCTCTAATTTCCTTACATGCTTAGCTATGTGTGGGTTCCAATATACGCTTGACGTACACAGTGTACAGGGTCTTGAACGATTCCTTATTGAGATGTCTGAATGCTATTCTTAGGATTGCTAGGTGCCCATATGCTGCAGCAGTTATTTGGTTGATGAACGCTTCAGGAGATGTGAGGCTTGTGGTCTTTGCGGTCTTCTTTGCTCTTCCCCAATCTTCATGATTTTTGCAATTGGTGGGGTTGAACTCCAGGAACCAGTTTGTGGACCAGGCCTACAGTCTGACCAGATCCCTTTGTAGTCCTGCCTGGTTCTTCTCCTACTGGATTCTCTGCATTAACTTCACATCGTCTGCAAACAGGGACACTTCTCAATCTATTCCCTCCGTCATGCTATTCATAAGAACATAATAAAGGAGGATCACTGCAGCAGGCCTGTTGGCCCATGCTAGGCAGGTCCTTTACAATTCATCCCACTAACGAAACATTTTCCCAACCCAATCCTCAATGCTACCCAAGAAATAAGCTCTGATAACTCTATCCACTCATTTGCAAGTCCCACTCAAATCCAACCCCTCTCACTCATAGATTTATCCAACCTAAATTTGAAACTACCCAATGTCCTAGCCTCAATAACCCAACTAGGTAGACTGTTCCAATCATCAACTACCCTATTTCCAAACCAATACTTTCCAATGTTCTTTCTAAATCTAAATTTATCTAATTTAAATCCATTACTGCGGGTTCTCTCTTGGAGAGATATCCTCAAGACCTTATTTATATCCCCTTTATTTATACCCATCTTCCACTTATACACTTCGATCATGTCTCCCCTCATTCTTCGTCTAACAAGTGAATGTAATTTAAGGGTCTTCAATCTTTCTTCATAAGGAAGATTTCTAATGCTATGTATTAATTTAGTCATTCTACGCTGAATGTTTTCTAACGAATTTATGTCCATTCTGTAATATGGAGACCAGAACTGAGCTGCATAATCTAGGTGAGGCCTTACTAATGATGTATAAAGCTGCAGTATGACCTCTGGACTTCTGTAGCTTAAACTTCTCGATATAAATCCCAATAATCTATTTACCTTATTACGTACGCTTAGGCACTGCTGTCTTGGTTTAAGGTTGCTGCTTACCATAACCCCCAAGTCTTTTTCGCATTCTATACTGCTAAGTTCAACATTATTAAGCTGGTAGGTGCTAGGGTTATGAACATTTCCGAGCTTTAGAACTTTACATTTATCTACATTGAAGTGCATCTGCCACTTTTCTGACCACGAACTGAGTTTGTCTAAATCCTCCTGAAGTTGTGAGACATCAACGTCTGAATCGATTATCCTACCTATCTTCTTTTCATCAACAAATTTACTTATGTCACTAGTAATTCCCTCGTCAAGGTCGTTTATATATATTATAAACAACAATGGGCCTAAAACTGATCCCTGCGGAAGGCCACTTGTTACAGATCCCCACTCAGATTTAACCCCATTTATGGACACTCTCTGCTTCCTATTAGTGAGCCATGACTCGATCCATGACAGCATTTTTCCCCCAATGCCATGGGCAGCCACTTTCTTCAACAGTCTCTGATGTGGTACTCTATCAAAAGCCTTACTAAAATCTAAATAAACAATATCGAATTCTTTATCCTGATCAACGGCCTCAAAAACTTTGCTGAAGAAGGTTAATAAATTAGTTAGGCAGGAACGGCCACTGGTGAATCCATGTTGAGTATCATTAATCAAATTATGCCTATCGAGATGGTTTCTTATGTTATCGGCTATAATGGACTCTAGTAATTTACCTACAATTGAGGTTAGGCTTATTAGGCGGTAATTTGACGGTAACGACTTGTCCCCTGCTTTAAAAATAGGAATTACATTAGCCATCTTCCACATATCAGGCACTACACCTGTTTGAAGAGATAAATTAAAGATATTAGTTAAAGGTTCACAGAGTTCCATTTTACACTCTTTAAGAACCCTTGAAAAAAGTTCATCAGGGCCCGGGGATTTATTTTGCTTTAATCGGTCTATCTGTTTGATAACCATTTCGCTGGTGAAATAACAACACCATTCCTTGGACTGACCCTTGTGGAACCCTGCTGATGTCTTTTTGTCAGTTATTCTCTCATCCATTGCAGTGCCTTCCCTGTTATACCTGCCTGGTCATCCAGCTTTAACACTAATCTCTTGTGTGGAACTGTGTCAAAAGCCATCTTACAGTCCAAAAAAATGCAGTCTACCCACCCCTCTTTCACTTGTCTTACTGCTGTCACCTTGTCATAAATCTCCGGTAGGTTTGTGACACAGGATTTCCTGTCCCTGAATCGGTGCTGGTCGTCGTTGATAAGCTCATTCCATTCTAGGTGCTCCACCACTCTTCTCCTGATAATCTTCACCATGACTATACAAGTCAGTGACACTGATCTGCCGTTTAATGCTGCTTGTCTGTCTCCTTTTTTAAAAACTGAGACTACATTTGCTGTCTTTCATACGTCAGGTACTAGCCCTGTTTCGACAGATGAGTTGAAGATTGTTGTTAGTGGTACACAGAGCGCCTCTGCTCCCTCTCTCAGGAACCATGGAGAGATGTTGACCGACCCCATCGCCTATGAGGTATTTAGCTCGCTTAGCAGCCTCTTCCCTTCTTCATCGGTTGTATGTATTGTGTCCAGCATACGGTGGTGAACCCCACCTCTCCGTCTTTCTGGAGTCCCTTCTGTCTTCTCTGTGAATACTACTTTGAGTCTCATTTTGAGCTCCTCACACACCTTTCGGTCATTTCTTGTAATCTCGCCTCCTTCCTTCCTCAGCCTGAATCCCTGGTCCTTGACTGTTGTTTTTTACCTGATGTGACTGTACAACTGCATCGGGTCAAACTTGGCTTTCTCTGCTGTCATTTACGTATTGTCGTTGGGCTCACCTTCCTTACCTGAGCATATTCATTTCTGGCTTTACGACTGCTCTCCTTATTTTCCTGGGCTCTTTGAATTCTATATTTCTTCCGTTCTCTAGTACACTTGGTTTTGGTCTCTCTACACCTTTGGGTGAACCAAGGGCTCATCCTGGCCTTCTCATTATTTCTGTTACCCTTGGATATAGACCTCTCATCTGCTTTCTTACATATTGTTGTCACATATTCCATCATCTCATTTACTGATCTCCCTGCTAGTGCTCTGTCCCACTGCACCTCGTGTGTGTATGTGTATGTTTGTGTGTGTGTGTGTGTGTGTGTGTGTGTGTGTGTGTGTGTGTGTGTGTGTGTGTGTGTGTGTGTGTGTGTGTGTGTGTGTGTATGTGTGAGTGTGTGTGTGTGTGTATGTGTGTGTGTGTGTGTGTGTGTGTGTGTGTGTGTGTGTGTGTGTGTGTGTATGTGTATGTTTGTGTGTGTGTGTGTGTGTGTGTGTGTGTGTGTGTGTGTGCGTGCGTGCGTGCGTGCGCGCGTGCGTGCGCGCGTGCGTGCGCGTTTTCTTTTTAAATTAAAGCCTACTGGAGAAAAATTATCCCAATAAAGAGCCAATTAAAAATTTTTGCCCCAAAATAAATAAATAATCTCTTTGTATGTAACTAGGAGAGTCTAAAGGCGACGCCAAAGCAACTCAGACCCCTAAATTACTATTACTTTTGGCAGGTCAGTTTCAGTAATTACTCGAACATTTCTGATATAATTAATGTAATAAACCAGTCAGCACTTCAGGACCAGCTGCTTCAGAAAAAAAAAACAGAGCCGGACCAACTCATCATTAACGAAGTGAATTATTCAGTATTTAATGACACGATTAATTAAGATTAATATGATCAATTGCGCTGGCTGGAGTTATTAAAAAAGTAATCAGCGTGGTTGTTAGGGGGTACTAATTAATGCAGTGAATACTACAGCAGTGAGCCAGGCTATGCAGTGAATTAGATTGTCCAGTTAACACAGTAGCTGTATTCAATCTATGTAGTGATTACTCTAGCAGAGGGTCAGTTTATTTAGTGATTACTGTAGCAGTGAGTTACTATAACGGTAGAGATCACTGTAATGGTCAGTTAGTTTATGTGGTTATCACTGTAGAAGTGAGTCAATTTATGTAGTGGTTGCTGTTTCAGTGAGTCAATTTTTGTAGAGATTACTGTGGCAGTGACTCATCTTATGCAGTTATAACTGTAGTGATGTCACTGCATGTTGGTATCACTCAGAAATGTCAAGTCATTTACTGGAACATATGAAGGTAAATGACGCCGAACAATAAAGGCGAAAGACAAAATACAGTCATTTAGAACATATTCATGGACAACATTTCAGTATTGAGACGTTGGTTAGAGTATGAACACACGAGCTTTTATAGTCAGGGAAAACCCATTGATAAATGAGATTTTTTGATGTCACCTGAACGTACTATCCGATGGTGGGCGATTCTTATTAGACGAGGTTCCTGGGTCTCAGTGATTCTATAATTTCCTGTTCTTTCTGTGACTGTTATGGCGATAAGGCAGACTTCACAGACCCTAATCTCCCCACGAACACTAAAAGTCTGAAAACTATCAGATGTGGCATCCTTCGGTAACTGAACTGAATCAAACGATTCCAACTTTTTATTTTTTTAAGAACATTAGAACATAAGAACGAAGGAACACTGCAGAAGGCCTACTGGCCCATGCGAGGCAGGTCCAAGTCTCCTACCAGCTTAAGCCAATGCACCCAACCTAGTCAGGTCAGGTCACATTGACTTAAGGGAGGAACACGCTCAGGAAATTTCAGATTTGCACTAACGTTGTCAGAAATGAGAGTGTCATCTTTCTTTTGGATTGCATCAACATTAATATTTTGAGGTCTACCAGAAGAGAAGGCAGTCTTCAGTTTTTTTTTTTTTTTTTTTACTCAAGGTTTGACAAAGTTAGGGTAAGGGTTCCTAACTTTACAGACAAGTTAGGAGCTGTTACCTACATCAGCTCATTTGAAAGCCATTTTGTTTTTATGAGACATACAGGTCAGGAACAGGATGAAGTTGGAGCTATCTGTGGGCCAGCAACTTCATCTGATCAACTGACTATTTCGATGATATCATTATGTTGTACGAGCATGTTCCAGACTCGAGTCATCCTGGGAATAAATTTTCTCAGATAAAGTGATGTTCTGGAGAAGGGTACAGTCAGAGTGAAGTTGCTGCTTGCTGACTATCATACTGTATAAAAGCCCACCTCTCGCTGTCCTTGTACATGACAGTAAGGCCACCCACATCTCTCCGGTGTTGAAGGCTCTGCTGAAATGACAGATCTATCCAGGATGGGTCCAGGAGAGAGATGAGGCGTCTTGCTCTGTTCTCTGCACTGTCAAACAGTCGGAGATGAGATGGGGGTCAGGCAGTCCAATAAAGTGGAACGTACTCGAGGGGTGAACATAGAATCTTGCAACTCCTAGTGTCGAGCAGATGCGAGATACATCGAAGCGTTGTAAGCTTCTTAGCCGCCTTGTTTGCAAGATTTACAACGTGGTTCTTTATGGTCAGCCTTGAGTCAAATTTCACCCAAAGAATATCAACTTCTTCCTCGGGTACAAACACTCTCCCATTCACACTTACTACTGTTCTGGCATTACCATCATGATGCCTAGAGACCATCATCATTTGTGTTTTCTCAGGAGCAAATGTTACCTGCCATCGATTTACCCAGGCTGATATAGCTCGTAGCAAGTGGTTGATGTTGCTTAGAGCAGCTGGCATTTCCTCTCTTGGATAAGTATCATAATACAGTCGACTGCATATGCATGGGATTCAGAGATGAGATGAAGAGGGTCATTGTATTAGACATTCCATAATAAAGGCCCAAGCACGCTTCCTTGTGGAACACTTGCCCCATTAGGATGCCTTGCTAACTGTCCCATTGAGAACTACACTTAGAGATCTACCTTGAAAGGTAATCACTGAGAAGACAGTGTGGGGCCTGCAGTTACCAATGCTTGCAGTTTTACCATGAGTCCCTAGTGCCATACTCTGTCGAATGTACCAGCAATTTCCAGTGCTACCACACAGCTGACTTTGCATTGATCCAGTGACTGAAATAAAAAAAACTCTGATAGCTGTCGTGAGATTATTGTCTCTAGGATCACGTGAGTGATTGAAAGGAGTGACACTGGTTTGTAGTTGAAGATTTCTGATTTGCTCTTCTTTCTATGAACAGGGACTACATTTGCCTCTTCGCACAGAGAAGGCCATTTACACTTGTGAAGGTTTATTAGCCCTGTCAGACCCCTCAAAGAGTATTTGATAAAGCTGATTTGGTGGTCCTGTGGGTTAGAGCGTCATGTGATTTTTGCTCACCATGAGGCGGGCCAAAACATCATGGGTTCCAGTCCTTGGCTAGGCGCAGTGTTGTTATTGATCAATACCACTTGTTCGTGGTTACAATAATATAAAACACTGCTTGTTGGGCAAGTACACTACACAGGGAGTAGAATGAAATTAGCTCAGAGGCACCCACACCACCGTATGTCCTCGGACCAAGGGTTACACACACTTAGCTTGGCTGGGTGCTTGGTTTTTGTAGGATTTGGTGGTCCTGTGGGTTAGAGCGTCATATGATTTTCACTCACCATAAAGCGGGCCAAGACATCATGGGTTCGAGTTCTTGGCTAGTCACAGTGTTGTTACTGATAAATACCACCCGTCCGTGGTTACAATAATATATATATATATATATATATATATATATATATATATATATATATATATATATATATATATATATATATATATATATATATTTATATATATATATATATATTTTTTTTATTTTTTTTTATTATCACACTGGCCGATTCCCACCAAGGCAGGGTGGCCCGAAAAAGAAAAACTTTCACCATCATAAAGTTTTTCTTCTTCTCTTTTTTAGTAAATGTATACAGGAGAAGGGGTTACTAGCCCATTGCTCCCGGCATTTTAGTCGCCTCATACGACACGCATGGCTTACGGAGGAAAGATTCTTTTCCACTTCCCCATGGACAATAGAAGAAATAAAAAAGAACAAGAGCTATTTAGAAAAAGGAGAAAAACCTAGATGTATGTATATATATATATGCATGTGCGTGTCTGTGAAGTGTGACCAAAGTGTAAGTAGGAGTAGCAAGATATCCCTGTTATCTTAGCGTGTTTATGAGACAGAAAAAGAAACCAGCAATCCTACCATCATGCAAAACAGTTACAGGTTTTTGTTTCACAGTCATCTGGCAGGACGGTAGTACTTCCCTGGGTGGTTGCTGTCTACCAACCTACTACCTATATATATATATATATATATATATATGCAAAACAACCACTGTGAAAGAATAGTGAAATTTCAAGCGCTTTCGTGACTACTCACATTATCAAGGAACAATAAAAGTAATGCATCAAAAGAAGGCATATAAAGGATCTAGATCACACCTTACCATCACATCCCACAACAAAACAACACCTGACGTGCGACGACACGCGACTCATAAGAAAGAGAACACTGCAGGAGGCCCGCTGGCCCAACTAGACAGGTCCTTCATGGCAACCCACAAAAAAACTATTCTTCCCAAGAATTAAGATTTATTATTTGTTAAATGTATTATTAAATTCTTCTCAACGTCCATTAATTATAAATGGATCTAATTTATAGGTTAGTTTTAGTGCCATTATGTGTGATGCAGTTTTTCAGTACATTGTTTAGTGACAATATTGATTTCTTGCTCATCACCAGTATCATTGTTACACATTAATATATGTACCTACTTATGTACATTTGTACATGATGTTTTAAAATATAAAAAAGAAACTTACGCTGCACTCTGCACTAATCTTTTCGCCTGCATTGACCGACAGCAGCTTGGAGTTATGGAATACTGTGATACTTCTCTTGGATCTCACAGTGACTGAAATACATTTGAGTATATCATACATTAACAAGGGATATATGTAATTACACATAAAGGCAAGACTTATATCGATGAGTGAACATTAAAACTGGGATCCACCTAGAAGACTGACAGTGAAACTTTGCTGTTTAAATTGGACTGTCACAGTCGTTTCCAGTCAAAATGAAAATAAACTACTATTGCTTTAGATGAGTTGATCTTCTAACATGCATAAATAATACCTACCACAACTACCAGTACACTCGTCACCATCATCACCACTCATCCATCACCGTGCATGATAACTCCACACATGCCGCCACTCTCATCATCATTACAACACCAATATTCCCTCCCTCAGGTCACCAAACTGTCCGGAACATGACGGTTATGACAATGATTGACCAAAAGGAATTCCAGTATTGACATCCCCCACACCCAATACACTGATTGTCGCACGACCAATTGACGGCCTCACGATCAATTCTCAGATGGAGTATGGAATAAGCTTGCTTGCTTGTGCTCTCCCTCTGTCTGTCTGTCTCTGTCTGTCTGTCTGTCTGTCTGTCTCTCTCTCTCTCTCTCTCTCTTGTAGCAGCAATATCCTGGATCTCATTCCGACCACAGATTATGTCCTCATCCAATCATACGAGTGAGAGAGAAACAGGAAACAGTGACCACAACATCAATGGATTCAAACTAAGCACAAACTTTTAATCAAAAATTAATCTCATTATGGTTTTCGAACTAGTGAGAGGCAATGTAATGGAGATTTAAAATAAGAAAATTTAAATATCGTAAGGAATAATATACCAACATAACTAAAACATGAAATAGATGAAATAAAGCCAAAGTTGATGATTAAAAAATAAATGAATTTCAGAAGCTGCGCAATCTGGGAATGGTATCAAAGGAATCACGAATATCATTGATCAGAGGACCATTAGTGCAGGGTTAAGTCTTAGTCTTGAAGATCGGAGCTGAATAAGAATCGATTTTATTAAGTTATCACATGGAAACTAATATTCCAGTTTCTTCTATAAAAATGGTATATTAAGACATGCACTACTTTGAAGTCGCTCAGAATTGTATTATGAAGTTATCTGTGATGAAGGATGAAGGCCATTAGACGAGGCACTCAGAAATTATCGCATGAAAATCAATATTTACATTATCCTATTTTCTTGGGACCAATACAAACAACTCCTAACTTTTTTCTAAGTTACATTTAGTAGCTTTTAAGTTTAATTAAGTATGCATGTAAGTAATTAACTGAAGGTATGCATGTACATAATTAACTGGAGGTATGCATGTACATAATTAACTGGAGGTATGTATGTACATAATTAACTGGAGGTATGCATGTACATAATTAACTGGAGGTATGCATGTACATAATTAACTGGAGGTATGCATGTACATAATTAACTGGAGGTATGCATGTACATAATTAACTGGAGGTATGCATGTACATAATTAACTGGAGGTATGCATGTACATAATTAACTGAAGGTATGCATGTACATAATTAACTGAAGGTATGCATGTACATAATTAACTGGAGGTATGCATGTACATAATTAACTGAAGGTATGCATGTACTTAATTAACTGGAGGTATGCATGTAAGTAATTAACTGAAGGTATGCATGTACATAATTAACTGGAGGTATGCATGTAAGTAATTAACTGAAGGTATGCATGTACTTAATTAACTGGAGGTATGCATGTAAGTAATTAACTGAAGGTATGCATGTACATAATTAACTGGAGGTATGCATGTACATAATTAACTGAAGGTATGCATGTACATAATTAACTGGAGGTATGCATGTACATAATTAACTGAAGGTATGCATGTAAGTAATTAACTGAAGGTATGCATGTGCATAATTAACTGGAGGTATGCATGTACATAATTAACTGGAGGTATGCATGTACATAATTAACTGAAGGTATGCATGTACATAATTAACTGAAGGTATGCATGTAAGTAATTAACTGAAGGTATGCATGTACATAATTAACTGAAGGTATGCATGTACATAATTAACTGAAGGTATGCATGTACATAATTAACTGAAGGTATGCATGTACATAATTAACTGAAGGTATGCATGTACATAATTAACTGAAGGTATGCATGTACATAATTAACTGAAGGTATGCATGTACATAATTAACTGAAGGTATGCATGTACATAATTAACTGAAGGTATGCATGTACATAATTAACTGAAGGTATGCATGTACATAATTAACTGGAGGTATACATGTACATAATTAACTGGAGGTATGCATGTACATAATTAACTGAAGGTATGCATGTACATAATTAACTGAAGGTATGCATGTACATAATTAACTGAAGGTATGCATGTACATAATTAACTGAAGGTATGCATGTACATAATTAACTGAAGGTATGCATGTACATAATTAACTGAAGGTATGCATGTACATAATTAACTGAAGGCATGCATGTACATAATTAACTGAAGGTATGCATGTACATAATTAACTGGATCTTGTTAAAACTTTCTCTATATAACGTACGAATTTTTTACAATGATCTTGTGGACACACAGATGTTGTAGACACATACTTGAACATTATGTTGCTACGACCAAAGATGACCCAGAAACCTAAACTTTGTTATTTATTGATGATCACAAGAAATATCCTCCAGTTATTTGACAGAAAACAATTTAAGAAAATTGGCATATTAAAACATAATCAACCTAAAATCAAGGGATGGATCCTTTCGGGAAGTATATCAGCATTAAAACTTGTCAATCTGCCAGATTATGTATTCTCCAGTTAGTGCAGAGAATCCAACAAAATCCAATTTACACAGCCTAAAGTCGAAATAAACTTCATCGGTTTTATAAAATAAATGAACTGTTAAGGATCGATGCTGTTTGCAATTGCTTTATCTTAATCATGGGAAAGCGCTAAACTAGGAGGGATCATATAGTGTCTGTGCAATGGGAAGCATTCAAATTCGATACTTTCAATTGAAAGATAATTCCACTTAATGAGATCAAGAGCCCCTCACGAGCATCAAGACAAAATAATGCAATAATGTAAAATAATACTACTCCACTTCGGGCTTATAAGTGGCAAAATGGTGTCAATGCACACTCAATATATCAACCTTCATCTAAGTAGAACACACGAGTGTTGAAATTTATCGAGTAATAAAGGAAATATTTTGAGAAAGCAAAAGCAGTTGTTGCTGTGAATGTTCCGAGAAATGGAAAAGTTTTCTCTTGTTAAACTTAAAAAAAAATACATGAAACAGCGAAATATGATTTTTCCAGTTTTATTTTCTCTCTTACGGTCTCTTTAAAAAAATCTCTAAAATCCGGTAAGGAAAATATTTCATTTAGATTTTTTAAAAAATACAGTTAGATGAAACCGGTAAAAGTTGGCAAGTTGGTATTTACACAGCTCAAAATTAATTCAGAATAATTCCAATTAAGATACGTCACTATTTAGGGTTTAAAGCAGATCAGGAGAGCCGTTCTCTAGTTTTTAACTTGGAAACAATATACTTAATGATACTGGCAAATTTAAAGTTACACTGATCAAAGAGACTGACAATCTTTGTTTTAATAATCCTCACCAGCAGTAAAATTTTGAGTCCTATTGGAAAAGACATTCTCCAGTAACTGATTAGATTTCAGAGAGTCCAAGATTTTCAACTACTGAAACAAGATTTCAAATTTGCATTTAATCAGACTAAATTTATAGTATCATCCTGTCTAAAACGTACCGTTAATAATCTTTTGAAACCAGTCAGGAGTATTTCTTTAGTTATTGAGCGAAAATGAATATCACTGAAAATTAATATCACTGACAGATTAACACTTACGCCACCCATAACCAGTGTGAGTTTTGTTTCAAGAAACCACATCAGTGGTGATAATCAGATCAGTCATTCTCCAGTTCTGGCACAGATTCCAACAACTTCCAGCAATTTTTACTATTTGAATCAAAATATTTGTCTCTATGCAAACGAAACTTAGCGGCTAATATCATGGGCCTAGGAAGCTTCGGCCATTAAATATTAAAGTTATTCAAAAAAGGTAAAGTTAATTTTTTTAACGTTATTCAACGGGATTAAACATTTTACCCTGTTTTATATATAAACTGGTTAAATCTGCTCCTATAAAATAGAATTTCCCTCTCTGTCAATGTCGAATTTTGTGGCACTTTTGTTTCAATGAGATTTTTGGAAGTTATAAGAGACATTCCACGATAATGGAAATAGGTTCAAAAACTTTAGTCATAGGGTACTAGAAGATGCCAATTGTTCCAGAAATCTGGTCCTCTTTACTGTGAACAAACGTTGAAAATTTGACGCTGACTGAATGAGTAGTCCCCGAGTTACGAGAGAAATAATTTCGTTAAGTAGGAGGAAGAAAAAAAGGAAAAACAGGAAACAATGAAGAAACCTCTTAATGGTCCTCCTTCGCTGATACCTAAAAATCTGTAGAAAAAAAACTAGACGAACACTAATATACTGCACAGGTACTACTAGAATAAATTTATAATATCCGTTAACCTTTGATTAGGGCGCATCACAGGGAGCGTAAGCCAGCAAAGGCGCTCCCTGTGATCACATTTGTTTGGACATCTTCCTCTTTCCTGTAACTTTGTAAGTTCCTGATGATGTATTGATTGCAACAAGAAAGACCTGTTTTTTTTTTTTTTTGTTTTTTTTGTAGATTTTTAGGTATCAGCGAAGGAGGACCATTAAGAGGTTGCTTCATTGTTTTCTGTTTTTCTTTATTTTCTTCCTCCTACTTGACGAAATTATTTCGCTCATAATTCGAGAATGGCTGATTCAGTCGGTTTCAAATTATATATATTTGTGCAAAACATCCACGGGGGTAGTAGAATGATAGGTCTAGGGCTTTCTTGGAATCAACACATCATCAGGAGCTTGCAAAATTGCAGAAAAGAGGAGGATGTCCAAGCAAATACGATCCCAAAGGATGTTTTCACTGGAGTGAGTGATGGAGAAAGAGAGAGACAGACAGAGAGAGAGAGAGAGAGAGAGAGAGAGAGAGAGAGAGAGAGAGAGAGAGAGAGAGAGAGAACGGAACGGAACGGAATCAGCAAGACATCCTATTGGGGCAAGTGTTCCACAAGGAAGCGTGCTGAGACCATTGTTATGGAATGTCTACTTCAAAGACCTTCTTCATCTCATCCCAGAATCCCATGCATATGCAGACGACTGTACACTGACATTAACTTATCCAAGAGAAGAAATGCCAGCTGCTCTAAGCTACATCAGTCACCAGCTAAGAGCTATATCAGCTTGGGGAAATAGATGGCAAATAACATTTGCACCTGAGGAAATGCAAATGATGATGGTCTCTAGGCACCATGATGGTAATGCTGGTGCAGTAGTAAGGATGAATGGGAGGGTGTTGGCACCTGGAGAAGAAGTTGATATCTTTGGGGTGAAATTTGACTCCACACTAACCATGAAGAACCATGTTGTAAATCTTGCAAACGAGGCAGCCAGGAAGCTTACAGCACTTCGCCGTATCTCGCATCTGCTTGACAGTAGGGGTTGCAAGATTCTGTACGAGGCACAAGTACGCTCACACCTTGAGTATGCTCCACTTTTTTGGTTTGCCTTTTCCCCTCTCATCTGCGACTGCTTGACAGAGTAGAGAACAAAGCAAGACGTCTCATCTCTCGCCTGGACCCATCCTGGATAGACCTGTCATTTCAGCAGAGCCTTCAACACAGGATGGATGTGGGTGGCCTTACTGTTATGTACAAGGCCAATATTGTCAAAGTACCACACTTGGATCCACTTCGAGGACAGCGAGAAACAAGCTTTTATGCCACAAGACGGGCAGAAAGCAGCAACTTCACTCTGGCTGTACCCTTCTCCAGAACATCACTCCATCTGAGATCATATATACCCAGGATGACTCAAGTATGGAACACATTCGTACAGCATAATGATGTTAGCGAGATAAAGTCAGTTGATCAAATGGAAATGCTGGCCCACAGATGGCTCCAACTTCATCCTGTTCCCTACTTGTATGTCTCATAACAATAAAAATGCTTTCAAATGAGCTGATGTAGGCAACAGTTCTTAGCTTGCCAATAAAGTTAGGAATCCTTAACCTGTAAACAGATTGTCAATAAAGCTAGGGATCCTTAACCTAACCTTGTCAAAGATTGTGTAAAAAAAAAAAAAAAAAAGGAGAGAGAGAGAGAGAGAGAGAGAGACGGGAACAGGAAGTGCCCACAGGCATACCAGTACCCATAGCCAGAAGGATGAATATTATAGCATTAGAAAAATCCCATAAGAATTGACATTGTAATAGCATAAACGAAAGTAATGTGGCAATAATGAAAATAAAATCGGTCATACTCCCTTATGATATTAGTAATTTTACATACATAATTATATTACAAGTGATATAGAAGTCACTGACAATTATGGTGTAAGCCAGCGGAAGGCATCGGTCAGATGACCAAAAGCTCCAGCTGCAGAGAAAACGGGAACATTTAAAGGGGAGACCTCAAGGAGGGCTCCTTGATATGGCGAAGAAGCTCTTGGTCTTAATAACTAAAGCCTTTGGTCTCCTTCCTCAGACCGAACTTAATTACCACCCAATCCTCCCTTCCCTATCCTTCCTCCCTATTCTCTCCTTTTTTTCCTTCCCTCCCCCCTCCCAACCCTCCCTTCTCCCTGTCTCATTCACCGCAAGGGAGGTTCCTTGATGCTGGTGAGGGGCTCTTGATCTAGGAAATTGGATCTGTGCTCCGGTTCCTTGAACTGAGTCTGAGTACCTTCCATCCCCCCTCCACATGCGCTGCCTAATCCAGCGGGTTTAGCGCTCCTCAAGATTATAATAATAATAATAATCCTCGTCTCATTTGTAGCCTCTGGGGGTCTTCCCTCTGGAATTACGGTTTCTAGGTGGAGGGACGTGTGCCGGGGATCATCCTGCTCTGTGAGGTTCCTCGGGTGTGTAGTTTGCTGTGGAATCTGGATTTTCTGGAGGCGCCCTGCTCCCTTCCCGGATATGTGAGAAGTGGGCAGGGTGTCCTAGAGGTGACAGGTGTATCTCCAGAGGCTGCCTGTCGGTTCTGGGAGGTGGCAGCGGGTTTCTGACAACCCTAGATACTCATCAGTTACACAACCCAGGGCAACATGGGTTTAGAGAAGGTCGCTCCTGCCTGTCCCAGCTACTGGACCACTATGACAAGGTCTTAGATGATGCTGTAGAGGATAAACAAAATACAGATGTAGTATACACAGAATTTGCAAAAGCTTTCGACAAGTGTGACCATGGTGTAATAGCACACAAAATGCGGGATAAAGGAATAACGGGAAAAGTTGGTAGACGGATCTACAACTTTCTGAGAAATAGAACACAAAGACTAATAGTAAACAGAGTAAAGTCCCAGGCAGTCATGGTAAAAAGCTCTGTTCCACAAGGCACAGTACACGCTTCCATTCTATTCCTCATCCTCATTTCTGACATAGACAGAGATGTAAGCCATAGCTCCGTGTCTCCTTTGCGGATGACACCCGGATCACCATGGCAGTGACCTCCATCGAAGACACTGCGAGACTCCAAGCGGACATCAACCAAATCTTCGAATGGGCCGCTCAAAACAATATGAAGCTCAACGAAGAGAAATTTCAACTACTCAGATATGGAAAACTTGAAGAAATTAAAAATGTCAGGGTATATCACAAATTCTAACCATACAATAGAGCGGAAAAGTAATGTGAAGGACCTGGGAGTGATAATGTCAGAGGATCTCGCCTTCAAAGGCCACAACAATGTATCTACCTCATCAGCTAGGAAAATGATTGGATGGATAATGAGAACCTTCAAAACTAGGGACGCCAAGCCCATGATGATTCTCAAATCGCTTGTGCTTTCTAGGCTGGAATACTGCTGTACACTAACGGTTCCCTTCATGGCTGGCGACATTACAGACCTGGAGAGTGTACAAAGAGCTTTCACGGCACACATAAGTGCGATAAGGCACCTAAACTACTGAGAACGGTTGAAGGTCCTTGATCTGTATTCCCTCGAACGCAGGCGAGAAAGATTCATGATAATATACACTTGGAAGGTCCTGGAGGGATTGGTACCAAACCTGCACACGAAAATCACTCCACATGAAAGCAAAAGACTCGGCACGAGATGCAACATTCCCCCGATGAAAAGCAGGGGCGCCACGGGTACACTGAGAAACAATACAATAAGTGCCAAGGGCCCAAGACTGTTCAATTGCCTCTCAGCATACATAAGGGAAGATTATCAATAGACCCCTGGCTGTCTTCAAGAAGGCACTGGACAGGCCCCTGAAGTCAGTGCCTGACCAACCGGGCTGTGGTTCGTACGTCAGTTTGCGTGCCTTCAGCAGTAACAGCCTGGTTGATCAGACCCTGATCCACCATGAGGACTGGTCTCAGACCGGGCCGCGGGGGCGTTGACCCCCGAAACCCTCTCCAGGTAAACTCCAGGTAAGCCCTCTCTTTTGTCCGCCGAGGTGCCTCGGTAGATATGAGGTTACTATTCCGGAGTGCTGATTTACTGGCGTGATGGGTAGGGTATAGCATGGGTTCCATGCTCCATCTGCACTGCTTGTAGTCTCGAGGTCCTCTAGGATGAGAGGGGGAACTTACGGCCCTTTCATGCCTTCTAGTGACTGTAACTCTTTTTTTCCTTCTTTTTTTCTTAAAAATAATAAGAAGAAAGAAGTCCCATCATCATGGAATATTCGTTCCATGATAACCCTCCTCCTCCCAGGCCCCATTTTGTTACCACATCCTGTTCTGACCCGGCTTCGTTACTGGACCATTCTTCAGACTCTTCCCATACCCCTGTACCTTATGCTGATGACACTTCATCACCTACTCCAGGTGCTGAGGCTCTGCCTGTTTCTTCTAGTGCCTCTGCATGCCTTTAACTATGCGTCCGGCTTCCCTGAATACGGTGCGAAGGTTTTTGGATCGTCCACCTACCTCGGGTTGGGCCGCCCGCAGTACTATGCCTAAACATTACAGACCATTTACTGACGACGGTTCTTCGATGTCTACTCGTTCTACCCAAAAACGACCTACGTGACACCCACTTCCTTTACACACCATGTTTACAAGTATGCAGTGGACTCAATTCTTTTCCCTACAGTTGACATCTCCAACTTATTATCTTTTTGACCATAGTATTGGTAAAGCTCTTTTACGACATGTTGGCCAAAATATATCCTTTCATGCTCTTCGAAGTGGTGCGTGCATCGTTACAGTTCAGAATGCAGAACAAGCTCATGATCTTTCCCATATTACTTCAATTGATAACATTCCAATTACAGTTCACAACCACACTACTCTCAGTTCTTGCAGTGGTACGGTGGTTTTAACGTGTATCATTGCACAGAGTGATTTTCTGTCTTGCAGTGATGATATTTTAGATCCCTTCAGGATCTTCATATTCTCAAAATGGATATATATGTATTGCCCATTCGCGGGTGGAGGCACTTTTCCAGTAAAATTGCCCGCTTAACCTTTGACTGCCTTGAACTTCCGTCTTCTGTTTATATTGCAGGCCATCGCCTAGAGGTCCATAAAGTGGTCTCTACTCCCCAATAGTGTCGAAATTGCTGGCGCTTTGGACACCCCACTAAATACTGCAGATCTGCGGAGGAGTGCCCAGGCTGCGGTGCTACAGATCATGCTGTTCTTTTTCCTGCCATCGTCAGGTCTATCGTAATGAACGAGAAATCCGTTGTCTTAAGGAGAGCAAAGGCCTTATACTATGGCAGTCTCTCGGCTCCACCTTCAGGGGAATCTTCCTCGTATTCCTTATTTGTGAGTAGCTAGGAGACCTCCGACCTTGGTGGTCCTCCCGGCTAACGGCTCCTCTGGTGTCATGTCTTCCAGGGTCACCCCCCATCTCTAATTCATTCATGGTTTTACCCTCTGAAACCTCCATCTCCTTACCTACTCCTACCTGTACTTCTTCTCGCCTGCTAGTTTGCCAGCCCTCAAGGCCTTGCACGCCTATATCTTCTTCATGCCTATTACCTGCAAAGCTGAACTTGTCTCATAAGTCCAAGTCTCTTTGCATTCCTCCAGAACTTACAGTTCCCCAACAGCTTTCCTTTTCGGCCTCGAAACCTCGTTCTTACCCCGTTTCTATCTCTCACACGGAGGTAGAGGTTCACCCCACCCTCCTGTGGTCCCGTCTTCTCCTGTTCCCCCCCCCAGACTTCTTCTCCAGTTACCTTCCATCCTCCTTCATCTCCTGTTCCACCGCAGGACTCGTCTGTCCCGGCCGGCACAGCTCGCCAAGTTCGTACACCCCTCCCCTCTCAGTCTTCTTTGGTTCCTTCAATAATCTCCTCAATCTCTACTTGCTCTACCTCACCTGTCTCTGAAGTCATAGTATCGGCGTCTGAGATACTTGACGCTATCTCTGACTATTGCGGAGATGAAACCCTCGATTTATTTTTTATTTTTTATTTTTTATTTTTTACGACCCTCGCAGCAATCTTTTCCTTTACAGCATTCTGATTCCTCCTTGCTTACATGCTTTCTGTTGCCTCCACACATTGACTTCATTTACACTAATAGCCCATAGATTTGATCGCTTATTGTTGACATATCTGTCTTTGTAAATAATGACTAATTTACAATGGAATATTTGTGGCCTCAGGTTATTCGTGTTGGGTTACAAAAGCCCACAATTCGTTCAGCCATTATTCGTCCAGTTTCAGGCTATGTGCTGTTGCATTCTTCTGATCCCTTTCCTGTTGAATCATTTAATGAGAGTGAGCTTCTTGTGTGCGTTGTTATACCATATCAACAGGTCTTTGTTCATTCTCTGCTGCATTATACTGCAGCCCATATTTATTTCCACAGATGGTATACAGTTTGCTCACTATATCTGTCCCCTTCCCATGCATTCTGTATCTCTGATATTGCATTCTTGATCACTTCTCTATCGCCACCCAACTTCTTGTTAGGTGATTTTAACGCTCACCATCATCTTTTGGGAGGGTCCCACTGTGACTCTCGTGGTGTTCAGTTGGAGACTCTTCTCGCATCTCATTCTTTTCATGTTTTAAATACTGGTGCTTCCTCCTATTTTGACTCTCACACTCAGTCTCTCTCTTGTATTGATCTTTCTATCTGCTCCTCGCCAATTGCACTTGATTACGCTTGGTCTGTTTCCCAGATTTGCACGACAGTGATCACTTTCCTACTCTTCTTACTTCTATGTAATCCCGACTGCCTCGTAGCCCCCATTGGCAATTTAGACGAGTGAATTGGGATTTATACTCTCATCTTACCACCTTTTGTGGGGACCCTCCTTCGTCCTCTATTGATGAGCTGGTGCACCAGCTTTCGACTTTAGTTTTGACTGCAGTGTCACATTCTATTCCTCAAACCTCAGGCAGGCATTCTCAGACATGCGTGCCTTGATGGTCTCTTGCATGTGCCCGTGCAGTGAATTTGAAACTTGCTGCGTGGGGCCGTTATTGCTATAATCGTACCTCAGATCATCTTTTGGATTTTAGCGGACAAGGGCAGTCGCTTGCCTCGTCATACGTGACGCTTAACGCACTATTTGGCAAGACTATGTGTCTACCATTACCTCGACTTTCCCTATGTGTGCGGTTTGGAAGAAGTTACATAAGTTGTGTGGTAAGTACACTCCGGACCCAGCTCCCGTTTTGCAGATTGCTGGTGTTAGTGTTGTGGAACCTCTTAAAGTTGCCCGTGTCTCCAAAGGGCTTCACCTATGTGCCTCATTTCTTGTGTCTAAGTCTACCAAGGGGCAATTGCCCTTGGATTTCTCCTTTAATGGAATGGAGCCGTATAATGTACCATTCACTCTCTTAGAGCTAAAGTCGACGCTTTCCACTTGCCAGTCATCAGCAGCATGGCCTGATGATATTCATATCAGAATTCTACAATATCTGCAATCTACAGCCTTTACAGTCCTTTCGTGTCTTCTCAATCTTATTTGGATTCGAAGAGTTCTCTCTTAACAATGGAAATCTGCCATTGAACTGCCGTTTCGTAAACCAGGCACCTCGGGGCTTTATTCCTCTCACTATCGTCCGATTGCTCTGACAAGTGTAGTCCGCAAGGTGATGGAACGATTGGTGAATAGTCATTTGATATGGTATTTGGAGACTCTCCTCGTCAATATGGCTTTTGCAAGGGCCACTCAACTTTGAACCCCTTCCTCCACTTAGATACTTACATGCGAAATGCCTTTGCTAATAAACACTCCGTCCTAGCAGTCTTTTTTGATCTTGAGAAGGCATGTGACACCACCTAGAGGTATAACATTTTAGCCCAAGCCCACTTCTTAAGCCTCCGTGGTAATCTGCCAACTTTCCTTACTGCTTTCTTATCTGATAGGCATTTTCGTGTCCGTGTTGGAGCCTCGCTTTCCTCAGACTTTGTTCAGGCCGAGGGTGTCGCACATGGTTGTCGGGGATGAATAGAACAAACTCTCGAGTACCGTCATAGACGCTAAGACGTTGTGTAGTGTTCCACTCCATCGTACGTCCCTCAGTGTCACACTACGGTCCTGGCCCAGTTCAGTGTAACACTCCAACCTTTTCTTCATGTAATGTCCCACTAAACAGCATCTGACGACTCCGGCCCACAGTTGATCAACGTAGACGGTGAGTCCACAGACATCATGTCCAGTAAATCCTCTGTGAGTTGGACCTGACTAGCTTGTGCTACCAGGTCGAATGCCGTGCTCCTCCCTTACGTGACGTGTCTCACCTTACTAGGTCAAGGCATTGGCTTAAGCCGGTGGGAGAATTGGACCTGCCTTGCATAGGTCAGTAGGCCTGTTGCAGTGTTCCTTCTTTCTTATGTTCTTATGTTCTGATATCCTTAGCACTACCCTTTTCCTCTTGGCTATGAATGACTTACCTTCCATTCTTCCATCGCATATCTGGTTGTCATTTTATGTGGATGACTTCGCAGGCGCTGACGGTCGCCTAGTAGCGGTCTCCCTTCAGGATGCGATTGACCGGGTTTCCCACCGGGCCAGTTCTCATGGATTCCAATTTTCTAGTAATAAAATCCATTTCGTTACCTTCACTAGACGTCCTCTAGGAAACCTCACATTTCCTCTTTGAAGGCAGCTTGCCACGGTCGGCTGAATCTCCTTAAAATTCTTGCGCATCGTTCATGGGGAGCACCTCCATTTGCATTCCGCCCTAGTCTTGTCCAAGCTGGATTATGGAGACTTCTCCTATCACTCCTTCTATGTTGGATCCCTTTCATCATCAGGGTCTACGTTTATGCCTTGGTGCCTTTCGTTCATCCCCTGTTGAAAGCCTCTATGCTGAGGCGAATGTTCCTTCCTTAGCTGATTATCGTGATACTCATTGTCTTCGTTACTTTGTCCGCGCTCATGACCATCATGTTCCGTCTATGTATAGGTTGATCTCAGACGTTAGTAAAACCCCATTATTTGTTCGACGCCCCTGCTTACTCCGACCGTTTTCTCTTGTCTTCACTCACTCTAGTCTTCTCTCTAGTTGCCTCCCATGTATGTTTATTTAGAGTAAGCCTTTTCCCTTCCCCCTTGAGAGGTTTCAACAGTTCGTGTCTGTTCTCCCCTACTGCCGTGCGCCAAAGCTCTCCTACCTACGATTGCTTCTCTCTCTCATTTTCTTGATCACTTCTGGTCACATGCTCATACCTCTGCTGTTTATACAGGTGGTTCTAAATCTTCTGATGGTGTTGAGTTCGCGGCGGTGTTCCCTGACGATGTTGTCCAAGGTCATTTGTTAGACTCGGCTAATATTTTTACTGCCATGAAGGGGTACTTGTGCCTCCTCCCATGGGAGACTTAGGTCTCGAGACACTCCCCAGATAGGGAGCCAAGGCCGGGTCACCACTTCTTGGAAAAGACCCGGGCCGGGAGAATACCGGCGAATAAGAAAAACCCAAAAAAGTGCTTTACAGGCCATTAAACAATTTGATTCCCCTCATCCATTAGTCCTTCATATTCAACTATGGTTGCGCTGTGTGGCTAGCAAAAACAAGAGCGTAGTTTTCTGTTGGGTCCCTGGACACGTTGCTGTGCAGGGCAATAAACAAGCGGATGCTGCTGCACGGTCAGCAGTGCATGATCTTTGCCCGTCTTCGCAGCCACTGGCAAGAACAGTGGTCTGGCATGCACCATAACAAATTGCACTCTATTAAACCGCTTTTAGGTCTGTGGCCATCTTCTTACCACCGTTACCTTGCTCTGGAGACTGCACTCTCCTATCTCCGCATTGCCCGTACTCACCTTACACATGGGTATCTCATGGAACGACGCCCTATACATACATATATATATATATATATATATATATATATATATATATATATATATATATATATATATATATATATATATATATATATATATATATATATATACCACCTCTATATATGAGACCCTCATATATATATATAGCTGTTTATATTTATATATATATATATGTGAACATTTATTAATATATAAAATATATATACAGAAAAATATATATATATATATATACATGTATCATATATATACATTTCCTCCAGCTCCTCCGAGGCTGGACGTGAGCCAAGTATGCAGCAAGCATTTCCCCTCTGGATGGCGACGCTGAGGCGCTGGAACATGAAAGTGGCTGCCCTTGGGTCCCTGGTGGTGTCGATGAGTCTGGAACCCAATTCTTTAAGGAAACGTGTGGCATTTTTTCCCCATGATCCCAAGGTCTCTGATCCCACTGGGACAAATTGATACTGTTGGCTAATGTCCCTGTACTTGCTGATCTTGTACTCCTCCTGTGGTCAGCAGCTCCTCCCTGTCGCCCCACACTGTGATGGATATAGGTGTCAGCCAGTGTGGACACACAGGTATAGTCCCATGCTAAGAGCTTGCCATTCTTCCAAGGATAGATGGTGATCCCGTCGGGGCGGTTTGCTGGGTTGTGGGTATTGTTTGCTGCAAGTGATCGTGGCTCCCTCTCGGCAGGGCATCCAGCTGTAGCAAGGGTTCTCTTAATGATGTCGTTGACCTCATTGTGTCTTGCATGCCAGCCCTTGGTTTTGGAACAGTTAAGACCATGTAGACCGTATTGGTCTGCTTGCACTTCGCCGCAAATACACATATATTCTGTGTGAATTGGGGCAGCAAGGCGCAGAGCCACTGCAATACGGAGGGTCTTAGGGTCGAGTCGCGTTCCCATTGCCGATATGGGAACTGTTTGGAGGAAGTCCCCGGAGTGAGGTGCACTCACAGCCTGGAGACGGGCAATCTCCCTATCTGATGTTGCAGCCCTGAGCATGTTGGCAAGCACCTTTTCAGCAATTGGGTTATATATATATATATATATATATATATATATATATATATATATATATATATATATATATATATATATATATATATATATATATATATATATATATATGTGTGTGTGTGTGTGTGTCGTGCCGAATATGTAAAACTTGAGATCTTGGCTTAAATAGCAACGCACTTCTTGCCGAATAAGGCATGCGAAAATTTGTGCATGCATTAATTTTGCAAAAATCATTATGAACCTAACGAAAAAAATATATTTCTTTGTGTTTGTTTATTATTAACTTATTGTAAACTTACCTAAAATATATTTAGCTGGATCAGGCTAAATTAAATTGCGCTTATTATAATAAGGTTAGGTAAGTTTTCTAAGGCTCTTTTGGTACAAAATTATTAATTTTTACATTAACATAAATGAAAAAATATACCGTTAAACGTATAAAAGAAAATCTTAGAAAAGACTTAATTTTAAATGAGTTCATGCTAATTGACCAATTTTACCTATTAGGCATGAATATATTTGTATTGTAGAGTACATTACAGGTGTTGTGAAATGTTAAATTGTTTTAAAAAATTGTATATTTTAGAATTTCCCCACGAAACTCATGATAGAGTACGTTTTCCCCACGAAACTCATGATAGAGT
>NC_091293.1:52256047-52266047 GCF_038502225.1 Cherax quadricarinatus
GAGATTGGACACAGTAACAAGGGGACACAGTTGGAAGCTGAAGACACAGATGAATCACAGGGATGTTAGGAAGTATTTCTTCAGCCACAGAGTAGTCAGTAAGTGGAATAGTTTGGGAAGCGATGTAGTGGAGGCAGGATCCATACATAGCTTTAAGCAGAGGTATGATAAAGCTCACGGCTCAGGGAGAGTGACCTAGTAGCGATCAGTGAAGAGGCGGGGCCAGGAGCTCGGACTCGACCCCCGCAACCTCAACTAGGTGAGTACACACACACACACACACACACACACACACACACACACACACACACACACACACACACACACTCACACACACACACACACACACACACACACACACACACACACACACAATCACAATATCTGCACTATTCAAGGTGAATACTGGGTCCAGTCTTGCTGGTTCATCCTCTACTCTCTCTCTGGCAGTGTCCTTACGTGTTGGTGCATAAGGTTTTCCAGTGCCACCTCAATCATCAGAGAGAGAGGACCTAGTAGCGATCAGTGAAGAGGCGGGGCCAGGAGCTGAGTCTCGACCCTTGCAACCACAATTAAGTGAGTACAGTTAGGTGAGTACACACATACACAGTAATAGAGCGAGAGTTGACACACTGGCTGAGGTGGCCAGAAGGGCTCATGCGAGCATGGCAAAGCTACTGATCATGGTTGACTTCAACCACAAGGAAATCGATTGGGAAAACTTGGAGCCATTGAGGGAAGGAAACGTGGAGGGCTAAGATGATGGAGGTGGCACTGGAAAACCTCATGCACCAACACGTAAGGAACACTACCAGAGAGAGAGTATAGGATGAACCAGCGAGACTGGACCTAGTATTCACCTTGAATAGTGAAGATATTGAGGACATCACATGTGAAAGACCCCTCGGGGAGAGTGATCATATAGTTTTAAGCTTCGAATACATAGTAGAGTTACAAAAGGAGGGGAAAGCAAGGAGGGCCGGACGAGTGAAGTCAAACTACAAGAAAGGGGACTACGCAAGCATGAAGAACTTCCTGAACGGGTTCAGTGGGACAGAGAACTGGCAGGGAAGTCAGTGGACGAGATGATGGAATATGTAACAGCAATATGCAAGGAAGTTGAGGAGAGGTTTGTACACAAGGGTAACAAGAATAATGACATAGCCAGGATGAGCCCGTGGTTCACCCAAAGGTGCAGGGAGGCCAAAACCAAGTGTGCTAGGGAATGCAAAAAGTATAGAAGGCAAATGACCCAGGAGAATAAGGAGACAAGTCGTAGAGCTAGAAATAAATACGCACAGGTAAGACGGGACGCCCACTGGCAATATGAGAATGACAGCAAATGTAGTCCTAATTTTTAAAAAAAGGATACAGACACATAACATTAAACTACAGACCAGTGCCACTGACGTATATAGTACGCAAGGTCATGGAGAAAATTATCAGGAGAAGAGTGGTGGAGCACCTAGAAAGGAATGAGCTTATCAACGACAGCCAGCACGGTGTCAGGGACGGGAAATCCTGTTTCACAGGGCTACTGGAGTTCTGTGACAGGGTTACATCAGTAAGACAGGAGAGAGAGATGTGGGTAGATTGCATTTTCTTGGACTGTAAGAAGGCGTTTGACACAGTTCCATACAGGTGATTAGTGGGGAAGCTGGAGGACCAGGCAGGGATAACAGGGAAGGTACTACAATGGATCAGGGAATACCTGTCAGGAAGATAACAGCGAGTCATGGTACTTGGCGAAGTGTCCCTGTTTGCAGATGATGTAAAGTTGATAAGAAGAATTAAACCGGACGAGGACCAGGAAAACTACAGAGGGATCTGGACAGACTGCAGGCCTGGTTCAGGAACTGCCTTCTGGAGTTCAACCCCACCAAGTGAAAAGTCGTGAAGGTTATGGAAAGGCAAAGAAGACCACAGACGGAGTGCAGCCTAAGGGCCCAGAGCCTACAAACCTCACTCAAGAAAAAGGATCTTGGTGTACATATAACGCCGGGCACATCTCCTGAGGTGCACATCAACCAAATAACTGCTGCAGCATACGGGCGCCTGGCAAACCTAAGAACAGCATTCTGACATCTAAATAAGGACTCATTCAGAACCCTACACACTGTGTACGTTAGGCCCATATTGGGATATGCAGCGCCAGTTTGGAACCCTCACCTAGCCAAGCATGTAAGGAAACTAGAGAAAGTGCAAAGGTTTGCAAAAAAAAAAAAGACTAGTCCCAGAGCTAAGGGAAATCGACCTGACGACACTGAAAGACAGGAAAGATAGGGGAGATATGATAACGACATATAAAATACTGAGAGGTATAGACGAGGTGGACCAGAGACTACAAACCTCACTCTAGGAAAAGGATACTGGGGTGTGTATAACACCGGGCACATCTCCTGAGGTACACATCAACCAAATAACTGCTGCAGCATATGGTCGCCTAGCAAACCTAAGAATAGCAATCCGACATCTCAATAAAGAATCGTTCAGAACCCTGAACACTGTGTACATTAGACCTATATTGGAGTATGCACCACCAGCCTGGAAGCCACACCTAGCCAAGCACGTAAGGAACAGAGAAAGTGAAAAGGTTTGCAAGAAGGCTAGTCCTGGAGCTAAGGGGCATGTCCTACGAGGAGATGTTAAGGGAAATCGACCTGGCGACACTGGAAAACAGGAGCGAGATATAGGGGGGATATGATAACGACATAAAAAATACTGAGAGGAATCGACAAGGTGGACAGAGACAGGATGTTTCAGAGATGGGACACAGCAACAAGGGGTCACAGTTGGAAGTTTAAGACTCAGATGAATCACAGGGATGTTAGGAAGCATTTCTTCAGTCACAGAGTTGTCAGCAACTGGAATAGTGATGCAGTGGATGCAGAATCATACTTAGCTTTAAGAAGAGGTATGATAAAGCTCATGGAGTAGGGAGAGTTACCTAGTAACGACCAGTGAAGAGTCGTGGCGAGGAGCTGTGACTCGACCCCTGCAACCACAACTAGGTGACTACATCTAGATGAGTTAACACTCATTCACACAAGGGAAAGGTCTGGGGGGGGGAGGATGAGTATTATACCCAGCACATCTGAAGCGCACATCTACCAAATAACTGCTGATGCATTTGGGCGATTAGCGTTCCAGCACATCAGTAAGGAATCATTCAGGACTATGTACACAGTGTATGTCAGGCCCATACTTGAGTACACAACACCAGTCTGGAACACGCACCTAGTTAAGCACATCAAGAAATTAGAGAAATTGCAGAGGTTTGCAACGTGACTAGTCCCGGAGCTAAGGGACTAGTAATACGAGAAAAAGTTAAGGGAAATCGACCAGACGACACTAGAGGATAGGAGAGAGAGAGAGAGGGGGGGGACATGATAACAACATATAAAATGCTGAGCGGAATTGATAGGGTGGATAAAGACAGGATGTTCAAGAGATGGGACACAGCAACAAAGGGTCACAGTTGGAAGATGAAGACTCAGACGAGTCACAGGAATGTTAATATTTCTTCAGTCATAGAATTGTCACAAAGTAGAATTGTTTGGAGAGTGATGTTGTAGAGGCAGGATCTATACATAGCCTGAGAAGAGGTACGACGAAGCTTATGGAGCAGGGAAAGAGGGGACCTAGTAGCGAACAGCGAAGTGGCGGGACCAGGAGCTGTGAGTCGACCCCTGCAACCACAATTAGGTGAGTAGGTGAGTACACACATACAGAGGCCTAGCATATAAACTTTCAACAACGCAAGGGAAGCTCTTAAAAGGTCGTCCCCCAGTAGCAGAAGTTGGAGTGGAAGTTGAGCAAGTTGAACAAGGGATGAGGGGCATCACGTACATTAATTAAACTACCTATGATTGGCTTGACGGTTTTGCTTTATTTTCTGCAGCTGTAGAAAAACATGGTACTGTCTCTCCTGTCTCATTTCCGTCAGTGTCAAAGCAACTCTCGAAGACAATTATATTCTCATATTCAGAGGGAAGCTAGTCTAAGTCCATATGGGTAACACCCGATAATTCTTTATAAACAAATGTATCAGTTCACTGGAATGCTCAGACTGCTTAGTACAGCTGAAGTCGAGTTTTTCACGACGTTCAAGCTTGTTGTCGACAACCAGGTGCAACTATTCATTATTCAGTTTGTTATTATTCGCTATATTTTCTACACTACATTCAATATCTAACATGTGGGAAATTATTCATTAGAAATTTGATAAGTAGAACTCGAAGAGAAGCCACCTACTAGTGCTGAATAGGTAGTGATGTAAAATGGGTATGAAACAAAAGCCTGTTGAACATTTTGCTCTAGGAGATTGGCTGATATTTCTGTCTCAAGAACATGAGTAGTAACAGGCATAATAGAAAATGGCACTTATTCCCGTAACCCGGCTGGCTGCAGGAGTAACGCATCAGTCTCGCGATTAGACAACGAAAGATCGAACCTCCACAAGCGTGGCGCTGAACGACCCACACGAGTTTAGTGCCTCACATAAATATAATAATAATAATAATAATAATAATAATAATAATAATAATAATAATAATAATAATAATAATGCAGTTTCAAAATGCCGAGAGGGTATTGCAGCACTGAATGTACATTGTTTCTATTGTATGCATGCATTCATATAGCTCTTATTTAATTTCTTTGGCTCTGCTCTGTGACAACGGAGATACAGTATTTTCACAAAATTTCAATTTCTCCTGTGTGTAGAATAGGCCATCCAGAGAGACAGCAATACCCAAGTAATATAAACTACAGCTCTGCTGGAACAAAATGTTTGTCGCTCCCGTACCCATGCTTAGAATAACTGTAATTGGATACATTTGATTACTTTTTTAGTAGCTGATGTAACTTTTAGAAAAATAGTAATTAACGTTGTCATGCTTATACCTCCTTAAATTACATCATAAACCTGGGGCACTATGAAAAGCTAATGAGAAAGTGAATGTATATGTCAAAGTTGTTCATTCTGGTGTGATTCTCCTTGTTTGGGTCACGTCTAGCACTTGTTCTGCGTAGGCTGTGTCTGGGAATCTGGTCTTCTGGGATCCCCCTTCAGTTCGAGTCGAGACCTGTTACGAATGAACGCATTCTTACGTGAAAAGAAACGTAATTAATGCCCATATTGTGTCAAAAGTTTTTTTTTTATTATTTAAATGAATAACATTAGGAATCCACAAAGTGGAACCTTGAAAAATTTTTTTTCTTTTTCTTTTTTCTCTATTTTTTATATTTTATTTCATTCATAACTTGAGAACGCCTCATCCAATCGGATTCAATTTTTTAACACTTGTGTACGGTAACGAGGATCAAATTCTTGGAACAACTGGCATGTACACATGCCCTATGACCAACACTATTAAACCTATTTCCAGTATCTTGGAATTGCTCGGCAAAATTCAAAAGCCCTCAGTGGCGTAGCTTCAAATGCTCAACAAAAGATGCTGTGGGAAATTACGGGGACGAGATTCACAGGAACATTCCTGAAATATTTCATCCACATAATTTGAAGGGGGAACAACTAAGCAACAATTTATTGTACTTACCAATGTTAGTTGTACCTCAGAACCAGCCTGCACTATGCCTCTCCTCCGAGACCCACACACACTCCCACCCACCGGCAGGAGTAACAGCATCATATAGTGCTCGTGAATCTTTAGTGGTTTTTGTCACATCAAGGTCATTACAAGGATCACAAAAGCTGTCAGTGTCAGTGAACAACCGGAAAAATGAAATGCAAGCTGCACTAAATCAGAAAATGGAGGTGAAGACTACAATTTATATAAAACAATTTGAAAGTGGAATCAGTGCCACGAGAGAGAGAGGCAGGCCTAGTGTCGAGTGCAGGTGTTGTTGCCACAAGCCAGTAACTGCACTTTCAAAAAGAATAAGTGAGACCCAAGCCAGAGATAAGAGATAGGGATAGATGAGTTATTGAACAATAAATCAATCATAAAGTGAGGGGAAATAAGGATAGAGGAGCTAGTGAATAATAAAACAGTTATTAAGTGAGGGGAAAGAAAAAATAATAGGGAAAATATCCAGTATTCCCTAAACTCTGATGTTTTCCTGAAACAAGTGTGGACAGTAAGGGTTTAAAGTGTTTATATGATAGCTTAATGCAAACCTAGAGTGGTATTTGAAGCACAATTAACGTGAATAGAATAAATATAGAGAAGAAACAGAAGAGAAACCAATGCGCCAGGACTGCCGTCATAATGAGAATCATCGTGCAGCCGCAAAAGAGCTGGGATCCAGATGATACCTCTGCCAGATGTGACATACAAATCACCTTTTTGTGGTTGGATGTTGTGTGATTAGCATTTAGTCCTGTATCACTGATAGCTGGGGGTCACAAACCCTACTCTGGAGATTTAAATATCGTACATAGGGCACTTAACATTTAGTAAGAAAGAAAAGCTGGGTAGGATATTGTGGGTCACCACATGTAGGCCGACACACACACTAGTGAGTGCAGGCACAGGTGCTTAGGTCAAACAAAACTGCCAGTAAACAAACATGCACTAACATAGGTGCTAAATAAGGGTAGGAGCAGGACAAAGAAGTTTCTAGAACTGACAGAGTAATGTAACGCACAAAAATAGTGTGAACATAACAAGCGACTCATACGCACACATGCACACACAACCAACTAACCGTTAGCAGCCTAAATACACAGGAACCACCCTCGCACTCACACATACACAAACCCCCCATATATAAACACACACATACACACACACACATACATACACACACACACATACATACACACACACACATACATACACACACACATTAACCAGATAACTGTTGCAGCATATGGGCGCCTGGCAAACCTGAGAATAGCGTTCTGATACCTCAATAAGGAATCGTTCAAGACTCTGTACACCGTGTACGTCAGGCCCATACTGGAGTATGCAGCACCAGTTTGGAACCCACACCTGGTCAAGCACGTCAAGAAATTAGAGAAAGTGCAAAGATTTGCATCAAGGCTAGTTCCAAAGTTAAGGGAAATGTCCTGCGAAGAAACGTTAAGGGAAATCAGCCTGACGACACTGGAGGACAGGAGGGTTAGGGGAGACATGACAACGACATACAAAATACTGCAAGGAATAGATAAGGTGAACAGAGGCAGGATGTTCCAGAGATGGGACACAGAAACAAGGGGTCACAGTTGGAAGTTGAAGACGCAGATGAGTCAAAATGATGTTAAGAAGTATTTCTTCAGCCATAGAGTTGTCAAGATGTGGAATAGTCTGGCAAGTGATGTAGTGGAGACAGGAACCATACATAGTTTTAAGACTAGGTATGATAAAGCTCATGGAGCAGGGAAAGGGAGGACCCAGTAGCCATCAGTGAAGAGGTGGGGCCAGGAGCTGAGTCTCGACCCCTGCAACCAGTAATAGACGAGTACAAATAGGTGAGTACACATACAAACACACACACAAACACACACACACACACACACACACACACACACACACACACACACACACACACACACACACACACACACACACACACACACACACACACACACACACACACACACTCGTGGAGGAGTCACGCAGTTTGAGCTCGTGTTTTGGTGGTAATTTCTGACTGTGCCATAAGGAATAGAGTGTGGGATATAGGCGTGTGCACGCATAAGAGTGCATATAATCACTTAAGCCCCGAAAATAGAAAATATAAGTGATCACAGAAAAGAAAACAAAGGAAATAGTGACTAAGTGTTTAGTGGGGGCCGTTGGAAGGAAAATGAACGGTTGTGTCAGGCCTAAATAGTGTTGCCATTATAACGCAGTGGGGTATTTGAAGAATAAGTGCGACTCAAGACCAGGGAGATAAGAGATATGTATAGATGTGTCAGTAAATACAGTGAGTGAGTGAAAAAATTAGATGAGCTAGAGACTATAGTGCATACAGGAAGTTAGTGGAAAAATTACCGAGAAGCATCAAGCATCTTCAACTTCTGGGACAGGACGGACCCGCAACGTTACTCCACTGCCAGCCACAAGTAATATTCACCTAGTTTGAGTTGCATGGGGTCAATAGTACCTGTCTCTAGCTGGAATTGGGGGTCACTCTCCTCGAGCTATCAGAATTAGAATAAGCAGCATTTACTGGCATTTAATAGAATTTAGAGGTAGCGGCATACAGGCGAAGCCTAGTGTATTTATTATTGAACGTAATTTTAAACGCATAAGACAGTACAGTGGGAACCAAGAGATCGGGTACATATGCAATACATATGTAGTGCATACGTGGGAAATAAGGACTGTTTACATAAACATATGCACACACACACACACACACTAGGAGAACAGGCTCTGCTGTTAGGCACTTGAATAGCTGTAGCACACACACACACACACACACACACACACACACACACACACACACACACACACACACACACATGCACACACACACACACACACACACACACACACACACACACACACACACACACACACACACACACACATGCACATACAGACACACACACACACACACACATATACAGGATTTCACACCTTCCTGTGAAGTGACCCTCTAATCCTTCCTTTCCCACCCCCCCGTCTCTTTCCCTCTCCTCCTCTCTCTTCCTCTCTCTCTCTCTCTCTCTCTCTCTCTCTCTCTCTCTCTCTCTCTCTCTCTCTCTCTCTCTCTCTCTCTCTCTCTCTCTCTCTCTCTCTCTCTCTCTCCCTTTCTCTCAACCTCTCTCTCTTCCTCTCTCTCTTCCTCTCACTCTTTCTCTCTCTCTTCCTCTCTCTCTCTTCCTCTCTCTCTCCCTCTCCCTCTCTCTCTCCCTCTCCCTCTCTCTCTCCCTCTCCCTCTCTCTATTCCTCTCTTCCTCTCTTACTCTCTCTCTCTCTCTCTTCCTCTATCTCTTTCTTCCTCTTCTTTTCTCTCTCTCTCTCTCTCTCTCTCTCTCTCTCTCTCTCTCTCTCTTCCCTTGTCACTCCCCCCCTCTCTCTCTTACCTTTTCCCTCTCTCTCACTTTCTTCCCCCTTTTCCCTTCTTTTCCCCTCTCTCCTTCTTCCCTCCCCTTCTCTCTCTTTCTCCCTCTCTTTCACTCTCTCCCTCTTTTTCTTTTTCTCTTTTTCTCTCTCTTTCACTAAAAAAAAAAAAAAAAAAAAAAAAAAAAAAAAAAAAAAAAAAAGGTTGGGACTCGCAGGAATCAGGGATCAGATGACAATGGTACTGGTAGGGAGGAAAGGATGGAGGAGTAGTAGAAAAGGATAGAGGAAGAATGGGAGAGAAAATTAGGAGAGCTTTCTGATAAAATGGAGAAAGAGCTCTCTGTGAAATGGGAAAAGAGGTTGGAGAAGGAGACGAAGAATTGGGAGGCACAAGTCGAAACTGCAGTAGCCAGGGTAAAAGTCCTAGAATTTGAGGCAAACAGGCTGAAGCAAGTCTCAGGGGTAGTGACCAGAGAAGACACACCATACGAAGCTGAGAGGCTGAACAGGAAGGAAGGAGATGTGAATTATGCAAAGATCATATCAGCCTGCAAAGAAGGGCCAGGGAGAGGAAGAGAAGAGTAGATGGGTGCAGAGCCACTGGAAAAATCAAGGGAGAAAATGACCACATACAGACAGGAACCAGAGTCACAGACGGAGAGGCAATGGGAGGAGGAAAGGGAAAAATCAGTGTTTATCCATGGGCTTCGGGAGAGAGAGGAAAGGACACACACTGAAAGACGGCAGGAAGAAAGAAAGGAGATTGAGAAAATCATCACAGAAATAGGGGGAGAAGGCATGGACGAGATTGTAAAATTTCAGAGAATATGGGGGTACTTGAAGGGGAGAAACCGACCGATCAAGCTGATTCTCAGGACAGAAACAGTGCGGAACAGGATCCTCCAAGAGAAACCATGGTTGAAAAGCTAGGAAGAGTACAAGAAGGTGTTCCTAGACAGAGACAGAACACAGAGAGACAGCAGCTGAGGGAGAGGACAAAAAAGCGATAGGAGCTA
>NC_091293.1:52273547-52326047 GCF_038502225.1 Cherax quadricarinatus
AGAGGCGCTATGTGTACCACTAACAACAATATTCAATACATCTATCGAAACAGGGAGATTGCCTGAGGCATGGAAGACAGCAAATGTAGTCCCAATCTTTAAAAAAGGAGACAGACATGAAGCATTAAACTACAGACCAGTGTCACTGACATGTATAGTATGCAAAATCATGGAGAAGATTATCAGGAGAAGAGTGGTGGAACACCTAGAAAGGAATGATCTCATCAACAGCAGCTAACATGGTTTCAGGGACGGGAAATCCTGTGTCACAAACCTACTGGAGTTCTACGACATGGTGACAGCAGTAAGACAAGAGAGAGAGGGGTGGGTGGATTGCATATTCTTGGACTGCAAGAAGGCATTTGACACAGTTCCACACAAGAGATTGGTGCAAAACTGGAGGACCAAGCAGGGATAACAGGGAAGGCACTACAATGGATCAGGGAATACTTGTTAGGAAGACAGCAGCGAGTCATGGTACGTGGCGAGGTGTCAGAGTGGGCACCTGTGACCAGCGGGGTCCCACAGGGGTCAGTCCTAGGACCAGTGCTGTTTCTGGTATTTGTGAACGACATGACGGAAGGAATAGACTCTGAGGTGTCCCTGTTTGCAGATGACGTGAAGTTGATGAGAAGAATTCACTCGATCGAAGACCAGGCAGAACTACAAAGGGATCTGGACAGGCTGCAGACCTGGTCCAGCAATTGGCTCCTGGAGTTCAATCCCACCAAGTGCAAAGTCATGAAGATTGGGGAAGGGCAAAGAAGACCGCAGACGGAGTACAGTCTAGGGGCCAGAGACTACAAACCTCACTCAAGGAAAAAGATCTTGGGGTGAGTATAACACCAGGCACATCTCCTGAAGCGCACATCAACCAAATAACGGCTGCAGCAAATGGGCGCCTAGCAAACCTCAGAACAGCATTCCGACATCTTAATAAGGAATCGTTCAGGACCCTGTACACCGTGTACGTTAGGCCCATATTGGAGTATGCGGCACCAGTTTGGAACCCACACCTAGCCAAGCACGTAAAGAAACTAGAGAAAGTGCAAAGGTTTGCAACAAGACTAGTCCCAGAGCTAAGAGGTATGTCCTACGAGGAGAGGTTAAGGGAAATCCACCTGACGACACTGGAGGACAGGAGAGATAGCGGGGACATGATAACGACATACAAAATACTGAGAGGAATTGACAAGGTGGACAAAGACAGGATGTTCCAGAGATTGGACACAGTAACAAGGGGACACAGTTGGAAGTTGAAGACACAGATGAATCACAGGGATGTTAGGAAGTATTTCTTCAGCCACAGAGTAGTCAGTAAGTGGAATAGTTTGGGAAGCGATGTAGTGGAGGCAGGATCCATACATAGCTTTAAGCAGAGGTATGATAAAGCTCAAGTTTCAGGGAGAGTGACCTAATAGCGATCAGTGGAGACGCGGGGCCAGGAGCTCGGACTCGACCCCCGCAGCCTCAACTAGGTGAGTACAACTAGGTGAGTACACACACACACACACAGAAACAGCACACACACACACACACGCACACACACACACACACACACACACACACACACACACACACACACACACACACACACACACACACACACACACACACACACACACACACTACTGCAAATAACTCATTAATTAATAATAATAAAAATAATAATAATAATAATAATAATAATAATAATAATAATAATAATAATATTAATAATAATAATAATAATAATAATAATAATAATAATAATAATAACAATAATAATAATAATATTAATAATAATAATAATAATAATAATAATAATAATAATAATAATAATAATAATAATAATATTAATAATAATAATAATAATGATAATAATAATAATAATAATAATAATAATAATAATAATAATAATAATAATAACAATAATAATAATAATAATAATAATAATAAAAATATCTTTATTTACTACAAGTACATGTACATGGTATACAGTCCTAGCCGACATCAAAGACATACTACTATATAGAAAGCCGCTTGTTATGCTGAACATTTCGGGCAAATTAGGCCGGTTTTGTCTCAGGGTGCGACCCACACCAGTAGACTAACACCCAGGTACCCATTTTAAACTGAAGGGTGAACAGGGACAGGGACAGCAGGTGTCTTATAGAAAAACACGTCCTTAATGTATTCCAGCAGTACCAGAGGAGATTCGAACCCCGGATTTCAGTGTGTCAGCTGAGTGCACTAGCGATCGAGCTGCATGACACCTTAAAATAAAATGTGATCTCAGAGAGAAAGTCGAAAGCTCAGGGGATCAGAAGAAGATGGTCCTGGAAAGGAAGAGTGAATGAAAGAGCAATGTAAAAGGATGGAACAAGAGTGGGAGAGCAATCTATGTGCGCCTTCTGTGAAAATGGAGAAGAGGATGGAGACAGCAAAGAAGAAATGGAAGCTGCAAGCTGAAGCCACAGAAGGCAGGATATGGGCCCTAGAATATGAGGTTCAAATGCTGAAGCAAGTTCTTGGGCTATTGCTCAGAGGAGACATGGCCTCTGAAGCAGGTACACCCCTACTGAACGAGAAGCCCATGGAAAGTAAGGAGACAAGACTTATGCTAAGGCTCTATCAGTCCACCAAGCAATGCCAAGGAATGAAGGGGAAAGCTGTTGGAAGCAGAGATAGCAGTAAGTGAAATGGGGGAAGATAGAGAAGGTGACAGGTCCCAGGCAGAGAGATGACCATGCCTCCAAGAGTTACAGGAAGAAAAAGGGAGATAATGGCTAGGTACATAGAGGACACAGACAAAGAGGGAAAGGCAATGGGAGGAGGAGAGGGAGAAGCCGGTGTTTATTTATGGGCTTCAGGAGAGCAAAGGGAGGATACACAATGAAAGATGGAAGAAAGAAAAACAAGAGATTGAAAACATCATCAAAGAAATAGGCAGGGAGGACGTGACAGAAATAATAAATTTTCAGAGAATAGTAGGGTACTTGAAGGGGTGAAATAGGCCGGTCGAACTGATTTTCAAGACGAAAATGGTGCGAAACAGGATCCTGCAAGAGAAACCATGGCTGAATGAATCATCAACATAAAAGTGGGTGTTCCTAGGCGGCCACAGAACAAGAACAGAATGACAGCAGCAGAGGGAGAGGATACAGAAACGAAAGGGGTTAGGAGGAGAGACAAGGACAGCCACCAGAGGACATCCAGGGCAGAGCAGAGCAACAAGTGCAAGCACACACAGAACCACCCTCAAAACCCCATAGCCAGACACACTATCCCAACACATCCTACAAACCAAACTTACAGCCCCTACCCCACACAATGCTGTAGAATCCCACAGCACACTACTAGGTCCCCCACCCCAACAGACCCCCCAGAACACAGAGCTGGAGAGGAAACTGAAGGTATGGAACACCAACGTGGATGAAATAATGAATAAATGGAAGGAGTGGCACGACAGAGTCAAAGAGGCATCACCAGACATCATAGCTCTCACAGAAACCAAGCTCACAGCAATGATAACAGATGCCATCTTTCCAATGGGATATAAGATCCTGATGAAAGACAGAGTTGTTGAGAAGTGGTACAACTCATCAAAAACCAAAGGAATTTTGATGAGCTGGGGAGAGGAGACAGAGGAGAAGCAAGAGACTACATTATAGATACACTTCAGACTGGGGGTCCCAAGGTGGTAAATTCAGTGATGTATAACCCATTACAGAACAACAGCAAAGCTGCTGATTGTGGGTGACTTCAATTACTAGGAAATTGACTGGGGGAACCTGGAGCCACATGGGGGCCCAGAAATGTGGAGGGCTAAGATGATGTAAGTGGTACTAGAAAATCTCCTGTACCAACACGTAAGGGACACTACCAGAGAGAGAGGATAGGATGAACCAGCAAGACTGGATCTAGTATTCACCTAGAGTAGTGCTGATATTGAGGACATCACATATGAAAGATAACCCGGGGCCAGTGACCACCTGGTTCTGAGCTTCGAATACATAGTAGACTTACAAGTAGAGAGGGAAGCAGGAAGAGCAGGGTGAATGAAGCGAAACTACAAGAGAGGGGACTACACAGGTATGAAGAATTTCCTGCACGGGGTTCAGTGAGACAGAGAACTGGCAGGGAAGTCAGTAAATGAGATGATGAAATACATGACAATAATATGCAAGGAAGCTGAGGAGTGGTTTGTACCCAAGGGTAACAGAAATAATGAGTAAGTCAGGATGAGCCCTTGGCTCACCCAAAGGTGTAGAGAGGCCAATACGAAGTGTGCTAAAGAATGGAAGAAGTATAGAAGGCAAAGGACCCAGGAGATTAAGGAGAGCAGTTATAGAGCCAGAAATGAATATGCACAGGTAAATAGGGAGGCCAACGTCAATACGAAAATTACATAGCATTGAAAGTAATATCTGACCCGAAGCTGTTGTACAGCCACATCAGGAGGAAAACAACAGTCAAGGACCAGTTAATCAGGCTGAGGAAGGAAGGAGGGGAGATCACAAGTAAAGACTGCAATATATGTGAGGAGCTAAACATGAGCTTCAAAGAAGCATTCGCAGAGGAGACAGAAGAGGCTCCAGAAAGACGGAAAGGTGCGGGACACCATCAAGTGTTGGACACAATATATACAACCGAGGAAGAAGTGAAGAGGCTGCTAAGCAAGGTGGATACCTCGAAGGTGATGGGGCCAGATAACATCTCTCCACGAGTCCTGAGAGAGGGAGCAGAGGTGCTATGTGTACCACTAATAACAATCTTCAACACATCTGTCGAAACAGGGCGACTACCTGAGGCATGTAAGACAGCAAATGTAGTCCCAGTTTTTAAAAATGGAGAAAGACTTGAAGCATTAAACTACAGAGCAGTGTCACTGACATGTATAGTATGCAAAGTCATGGTGGAGATTATCAGGAGAAGAGTGGTGGACACCTAAAAAGGAATGAACTTATCAATGACCACCAGCACGGTCTCAGGGGGCGAGAAATCTTGTGTCACAAACCTATTGGAGTTATATGACAGGGTGACAGCAGTAAGACAAGGTAGAGAGAGTGTTGTACATTTTCCAGAGAATTTATATCCATTCTGTAATACGGTGACCAAAACTGTGCAGCATAATCTAAATGAGGCCTAACCAAGGATGTATAGAGTTGAAGAACAACCTGAGGACTCCTATTATTTATGCTTCTTGATATGAAGCCAAGGATTCTATTAGCTTTATTGCGAACACTTATGCACTGTTGTCTTGGTTTCAGATTACTGCTAACCAGAACTCCTAAATCTTTTTCGCAATCCGTAATATTAAGATCTACATTATTTAGTTTATATGTGGCATGGTTATTGTCCTGTCCAACATTTAGAACTTTGCATTTGTCTATATTAAACTGCATCTGCCACTTCTCCGACCACTGCATCAGTCTATTCAAATCTTCCTGGAGTGCTCGAATGTCCTCGTCAGAATGAATTCGACGGCCTATTTTGGTGTCATCGGCAAACTTGCCGATGTCGCTCTTTATGCCCTCATCTATGTCGTTTATGTAGATTGTGAACAGCAGGGGGCCCAACACTGACCCCTGTGGAACACCGCTCGTGACACTTCCCCACTCTGATTTCTCCCCATTTATGCAAACTCTCTGCTGCCTATTTGTCAACCATGCCTCTATCCAGGAAAAAATTTCTCCTCCTATTCCATGTGCTTTAATTTTCCTCAATAGTCTCTGATGTGGGACCCTGTCAAAAGCCTTACTGAAGTCCATATACACAATATCATATTCATTACCATGATCTACCTCCTCAAATACCTTAGTGAAAAAAGTTAATAAATTCGTAAGGCAGGAACGCCCCTTTGTAAAACCATGCTGAGATTCGTTGATTAATTTATGCTTTTCAAGGTGGCTACGAACTGCCTCGGCAATTATTGATTCCATAAATTTTCCCACTATGGAGGTTAGGCTTATTGGTCTATAGTTCGAAGCTAAGGACCTGTCACCTGTTTTGAAAATAGGTATCACATTTGCCATTTTCCACTTATCTGGCACCATGCCAGTTTGTAGTGATATGTTGAAAAGATTAGCCAAAGGTGTGCTAAGCTCCTCTTTACATTCCTTTAGAACCCTTGCATACAGTTCATCAGGGCCTGGGGATTTGTTAGGTTTTAATTTATCTATTTGCCTAAGGACCATGTCACTTGTGACCCTAATAGTGCACAGTTTATTATCGTCCTGTTCTACATAATTTATCATTACTGGAATATCGCTGTTATCCTCCTGTGTAAAAACTGAGAGGAAGTATGTGTTAAAAATTCTACACATTTCCTTATCACTGTCAGTGAGCTGACCCGAGGAACTTTTGAGTGGGCCTATCTTGTCCCTGATCTTACTTCTGTATACCTGAAAGAATCCTTTTGGGTTAGTCTTCGATTCTCTTGCAACTTTAACCTCATAATCTCTTTTTGCTTTTCTAATTCCCTTTTTTATTTCTCTCTTTAACTGAATATATCGATTTCTCAATTGCCCCTCTCCTCTTTTGATTTGCCTATATATGCCTCTCTTTTGACCAATCAGATATTTTAATCTATTGTTCATCCATTTAGGATCATTTTTGTTTGATCTGATTTCCCTATTTGGAACATAATTTGACTGAGCAGCTAGAACTATGCCCTGGAAAGCATCATATCGGCAACCATCACCACCTACCTGACCCTTAGTCAGGTCATTCCAGTTCAGCCCACCTAAGTAATTTTTCAGTCCTATGAAATCAGCCAAGCGAAAGTCAGGGACGGAGACTTGATTGCCATTATTAGGGGAATTCCATGATATATTAAAACTGAGTGATTTGTGATCACTTTCCCCAAGCTCATCATTAACCTCAAGATTATTAATTAGTGTTTCCCTACTGGCAAGAACCAAGTCAAGGAGGTTATTTCCCCTAGTTGGCTCTGTCACAAACTGTTTTAAAAAACAATCCTGGATCGTATCAAGAAAGTCACCTGACTCTAAATTTCCTGTCAAATTGCTCCAGTCAATCTGTCTATAGTTGAAATCTCCCATTAGCACAACATTTTCGTATGTAGATGCCTTACGAATTTCGTCCCATAGAAGTTTACTGCACTCCCTATCAAGATTTGGGGCCCTGTAAATCACACCCAAAATTAGTTTTTCTCGGCCCTCGAGAAGCTGTAACCAAACAGATTCAGTGGCTGACGCTTCTAATTTAATATCTTGTCTAACACAACAATTTAAATTGTCTCTGACATACATCGCTACTCCACCACCTTTCCTGTTGACCCTGTCAGTGTGGAATAATTTATAGCCTTGTATGTGACATTCAGAGGGCATCTCTCTATCTTTCAGATTGAGCCAGGTCTCTGTTATAGCAATAATATCTATGTTTCCTGCACTTGCAATTAATCTTAGCTCATCTATCTTATTTCTTACACTCCTGCTATTAGTATAGTAAACCTTAAGGGAGCTAGTCCCTTGCTGCCCTCTGCTGTCCCCCTTTGTTTGCTGACCTGATCTATTGTCTTTATTTATAACTTCATGCTGAATGCCTATGGGTAGATTGTGTTTTCTTGAACTGTAAGAAGGCGTTTGACACATTTCCACACCAGAGATTAATGCAAAAGCTGGAGGATCAGGTAGGCATAACATGGAGGCACTGTAATGTATACCTGTCGCAAGACAACAACGAGTCAAGATTTGTGATGAGGTGTCAGAGTGGGCGCCTGTGATGAGCGGTGTTCCATAGGCGTCAGTCCTAGGACTGGTGCTGTTTCTGATGTATGTGAACTACATGACAGAAGGTATAGACTCAGAAGTGTCCCTGCTTGCAGATGATATGCAGCTGATAAAAGAATTCAATCGGACGAGGACCAGGAAGAATTACAAAGGGATCTGGAGAGACTGCAGACCAGGTCCAGAAACTGGCTCCTGGAGTTCAACCCCGCCGAGTGCTAAGTCATGAAGATTGAAAAAGGGCAAAGAAGACAGCAGTCTACAAACCTCACTCAAGGAAAAGGATACTGGGGTGAGCGTAACACCGGGCAAATCTCCTGAGGTGCATATCAACCAAATAACTGCTGCAGCATACAGTCGCCTAGCAAATCTAAGAATAGCATACCGACATCTCAACAAGCAATCGTTCAGGACCCTGTACACCGTGTACGTTAGGCCTATATTGGAGTATGCAGCACCAGTTTAGAACCCATGCATAGCCAAGCAAATAAGGAAATTAGAGAGAGTGCAAAGGTTTGCAACAAGACTAGTCCCAGAGCTAAAGGGCATATCCTACGAGGAAAGCTTAAGGGAAAGCGACTTGGCGACACTGGAGGACAGGAGAGATTGGGGGGGATATGATAACGACATATAAAATTCTGAGAGGAATCGACAAAGTGGATAGAGACAGGATGTTCCAGAGATAGGACACAGCAACAAGGGGTCACAGTTGGAAGCTGAAGACTCAGATGAATCACCAAGATGTTAGGAAGTATTTCTTTGGTCACAGGGTTGTCAGTTAGTGGATCAGTCTGGGAAGTGATGTAGTGTAGGCAGGATCCATACATAGGTATGATAAAGCTCATGGAGAAGGATGAGTGGCCTAGTAGTGGCAAGTGAAGAGGCGGGGCCAGGAGCTATGACTAGACATCTGCAACCACAACTAGGTGAGTACAAACAGTCTGCCTTTGAAATATTACATAATATTAATACCAATAATGTTGGTATATTACAAGATACTGAGTGGATTGTATGATGGTATCTGACTTGAAAAGAAAGGGGAATTTGTTGAGTATACAACATTTAAAAAAACAAATATATGTACATTATGTAATGAACACTCACCATTTAATTACTGGATCATAATTGTTATTTTTTGGAAACACACCCTAATGCTACCACTACAGCTGGAATTTATGATGGCCAACACATCAACACGTTATGAATAAGCGTCAATTAGCTAAGGTGTGCTCCTAGCAAGAATCGGTGTCCTCCATTTTTCCATTTTCGTTGCCAAAATGTAAGGGTTTTCCATATTTATCAAAAATTTTCAGCAGCAACGTGTCATCAATTTCTAAATTAAGGATTGAAGCCGATATACACCAACTGACCTTCTAGAATGCCTGCTTATATTGCACAATTCAGACCAGTGTTCACGCATTAAATTCATTATGGCGTGACAAGTTATAAAAATTACGTAATAGCAACAATTCTTTCACCGAAGATAACACTAGCACAAAAGGAGTCCAGCCTTTACACATCCTTTAATAGTAGAAATCGATAGAAACAAAAATAACGCTAATAAAGCCATAAAGTATATTACCGAGGTACATACATGGGCAGAGGAGCTCCAAGAGAGATGTGAGGGACGAGGCTCTCCTGGCAACACAGAGGAAATAGAATAAAGAGAATAGAAAGGATATTAGGTTAAAATAGGCAGAAACCAAACTGAACGTGCGTATCTCAGGTCTACAGATGGCGGTGGCAGGCGAGGTTAACAAGAAGAATTCTGGGAACTGTAGCTAGCACCCTACCGCACTGTCAGAGAACCTGGAAGATAAAGAATAAAGACTATCAGAGACTTTTCCTTTACAATATGTTTTCCTCAAAGGAAACAGCCTCTTGGTGTTATTTTGTGTAAGTTATTATATGTCAAATACATTAATCAAATTTGTTTCTGTAAAATATTGGAGAATGTCTCTTCTGAACGGAAATAAGTTACAGTGTTTGGCTTTATTTTATTATCATAACTAAAATCAACTTAACATACCCATAATATCTGTGCCCTCAAGACCATTGCTAAATATTTTTATGTTATGAACACTAAGCTTACATAACATTTAGGATACTGGTCTTTATAGGTTCTTTGAAAAGTTGGAATTAGATCTGGGCTGTGTAATATCCAAATATGCTATTTAATGAAGAAATTTGGATATTAATTTCGCTATGGTGGCTTTTGAATGTCTTTTCTGATTCTCTTCAATTCTTCAGTCCTAATATTTAACTGCATAATCAAATTATGGCACATTACACTATTACGTCCGTGTGCGTTGAAGCACTAGGGACTCATTATGGAATACCGGGGATAACTTTATCAGATTACTCAGCGACCGAAATACTTATAGTTTTGAAAGCTTTGCTATATATTAGAGGAAAATTTTATTTTTGAAAATAGGAAGCTACTGGTTACAAGTTCTTACACCTATAAGCGCTCTTGAGCTTCTTGAACATTTCTGACTCAATAACGTCTTCGGATGCGTTATAAAATATATGTTGAGAAAGCATTTCAAATCACATTTCATAATTTTGGTAATAGGGATATCCTACTGCGAAGTTTTATGATTGAGTTCGTTCTGAAGTTATTTTTTGGAATATTTGATGCAGTTTCGCAAGAGCAAAGGGCAAGGAACGACAGTGAAAAGTAAACAATGGTATTGGAAATTATGCTTCACCATCGGCAATATTTATTTTATACGGGTGAACTGGAAGACCAGTAACGTATGTTTTTCCAGTGTCACACATTTACAGAGTAGACTGTTAGTTCAGTCAACTGGACTGTGCTTGTAAAAAACTTTTCGTGGGCCCAAACCACTGAATATTTTTCCACAAGATTTCAGAAACACTGCTGCAACAAGTGTAGAATTTTTCAAGGGAAAAGTTGACTTGTACCTCGGCCAAGTGCAAGATATGTGCGCAAGAGGGACAACAGGAGCAACAGTCTGGTTGACCAGGCAAACACCAGACAAGCCTATGTAAATCATTTTAATCATGTGAACCAAGGTAAGTTAAATAGAAAGGAGCAAAAGAAAAATTAAGCGCTAAACCCGTGAGGATAACTTAACCCATATAAGAGATGTAGATTCTCCCTTCTCTAATCACATAACAGAAACACTACTGACCTGCTAGGAGGATGCTTGAAGAAATATAATTGTGGAATATACTGTATATATTTTCCAGAAATATAGTAGTTATATGTAAATGGATGACCATACTGTATTTAATAAAAATTATGTTATAGAAAATGGGAAGCTGCGCCTGCGCAGAAGATACTCGCCATTGTTTTTTGAATTGGGATTAGAAACGTTGGTGAAATCGGAAGAATTTTCATGCTCTAGAGGTTAAAATTGGGCTGACACCTCTCAAATAGGAGCCGAAATTGTTGGATGTGCATTCCTGCATAATTTGAGATATCAGGCGACTGGACAAGACAGCTCCAGGAACCTCAGATAAGTTTGTTTATGTTTTTAACTCTGGCCAGTGTTATTTTCATAGATAGACAGTGAGGTTTTCTGAGTATGATACAGATTAATCTCCAGTCAAATTGGTGAGTGATTTTAAGATATTCTCCTTCTGTTATGTATATGTGTATATATATATATATATATATATATATATATATATATATATATATATATATATATATATATATATATATATATATATATATATATATATATATATATATATATATATATATATATATATATATATGTATATATATATATATAATCATTTTTTAATTTTAATATACAGTCCACAAATTTATATATTTACCAGCATTCCTGGTGATACATATTTTATTTGTAATTAATGGGTCCAGAGCAACTTGTGGATATGACAGTGGTAGGTATCGAAGGGGGACATTTTTTGCGACCTAGCTGTCCCAAATTCCTACTTGTCTAACTAATAAATAATAATTAACTTTGTTCATTTACTGTTATGTACATAATGATACATTCAGATAAATGTAATTTTCCACAATAATATTTCAAGAAAAAATGTGTAAAAATCATTTGCAGATTTTTCCGTCAGCAGGGACATTTTGCACAGATCTCCCGATCTATATGGTGATGTGTCATAAGGTCCCCAAGTCTTCTATGTGTCTGTAATTTCATTACTTCCTCCCGTGTCTGGATTAGCAATTTTAATCTCGAATCTAGAGCTGCAGAATTCTGAATTTCATTTATGAGGGAGTGATAATAGAAGACTTATTGCTAATAATACCAACAATAATAACAACAATAATATTAATAACGATAATAACATTAATATAAAAAAATGATAACAAGGTTAATATTAAAATAATGATAATAAGATTATTGAAATTATTATTATTATTATTATTATTATTATTATTATTATAACAATTAACATTATTATTACAGTATTATTAAACATATATTCCATAATGACGTTACTTGTCTGACTTGGAATGCCTGGGAACATATGTCAGGTGGAATGATGTGTAATTATCCTGACGTCTTGCTGGTTCATGGTGGATAATAATCAGGATTATTAGATTATTAAAGCAAACTCTCTCGTGCATCCGTCACGCAAAACAACGTGAAAGGGTGAATTTCTCGTAGTTATTAGCCTTTAATCTTATCAGGTTTCATAGAAGATCTGCGTGTGTTCGGGTATTTTCTTTGTGTGTGTGTCTCTGCACTCACCTATTTTTGGTTGCAAGGGTTGAGTCTCAGTTCCGCCTCTCTACTGGCTGCGTTAGCCATATCATACCAGTTCTTAAAGCCGTGCATGGATTCCACCATTACCTCTTCAGTGCTTAGGCCACTCGATTAGCTGACCACTCTAAAGCTAAATAAATTTTTCCTAACATCCCTATATCTCACCTGAGCTTTTTAACTTCCTGCTGTGACCTCGTGTGCCAGAGACATTCCTCTCAAACACTCACTGTCCACCCTGTCAATTCCTCTCATTATTATGTACGTCGTAACCATATCACCTTTGGTCTTTCTATCCTCTAGTGTCACCAGATTTAGCTTCTCTAGCTTCTCCTAATAGTTCATACCCCTCAGCTCTGGGACGAGTTTTGCTGTAAACCTTTGCATTTTTCCAGTTTCTTTACATGCTTTACCAATTGCGAGTTCCATACTGCTTCTGAACACTCCACGATGGGGCTGACTTATACCGTGTATAAGGTCGTGAATGCCTCCTTGTTGATGCTCCTGAAAGTCAGTTTCTCGTTTGCTGCAGAGGTTATTCTGTGATGTTTGCCTCAGTCGAAATCATTTCATGTGAACTCACCTAATTGTGATTGCAGGGATCGAGACTCAGCTCCTGGCCCCGCCTCTTCATTGACCGCTGCTAGGTCCTCCCTCTCCCTGCTCCATGAGCTTTATCATACCTCGTCTTAAAACTATGTATAGTTCCTGCCTCCACTACATCGCTTGCCAAACTATTCCACTTCCTAACTACTCTATGACTGAAGAAATACTTAATAACATCCCTTTGACTCATCTGAGTCTTCAGCTTCCAACTGTGACCTCTTGTTTCTGTGTCCCATCTCTGGAACATCCTGTCTCTGTCCACCTTGTCTATTCCACGCAGTATTTTGCATGTCGTTATCAAATCTCCCCTGACCCTCCTGTCCTCCAGTGTCGTCAGACGTCAGATTTCCCTTAACCTTTCTTCATAGGACATTCCCCTTGGCTTTGGAACAAGCCTTGTTGCAAACCTTTGCACTTTCTCTAATTTCTTGACGTGTTTGACCAGGTGTGGGGTTCCAAACTGGTGCTGCGTACTCCAGTATGAGCCTGACGTACACAGTGTATAAAGTCTTGAACGACTCCTTACAGAGGTACCGGAACGCTATTCACAGGTTTGCCAAGCGCCCATATGCCGCAACAGTTATTTGGTTAATGTGTGCTTCTGGCGATGTACTCGGTATTACACTCACTCCTAGGTCTTTCTCCTTGAGTGAGGTTTGCAGTCTTTGGCCTCCTAGCCTATATGTACTCTGTCTGCGGTCTTCTTTGCCTTCATCCGATCTTCATGACTTTGCATTTGTTGGGGTTAAATTCTAGGAGCCAGTTTCTGGACCACGCATCCAGCCTGTCCAGGTCTCTTTGTAGACCTGTCTGGTCCGTGTCTGATTTAATTCTCCTCATTAACTTCACATCATCTGCAAACAGGGACACTTTTGAGTCTATCCCTTACGTCATGTCGTTCACATATACCAAGAATAGCACTGGTCCCAGGATTGACCCCTGTGGGACCCCGCTCGTCATTGGTACCCACTGTGATACCTCATCACGGACCATGACTCGCTGTTGCCTCCCTCTTAGGTACTCTCTGATCCATTGCAGTGCCCTTCCTGTTATACGTGCCTGTTCATCTAGCTTCTGTACTAATCTCTTGTGAGGAACTGTGTCGAAGGCCTTCTTGCAGTCGAAGAAAATTCAATAAACCCACCCCTCCCTCTCATTTCTTACTTCAGTTACCTTGTCATAAAACTCTAGTAGGTTTGTGACATATGATTTGCCTTCCATGAATCCGTGCTGCCTGTCCTTTACAATCTTGTTCCGCTCCACGTGCTCCACCACTCTCCTCCTGATAATCTTTTCCAAGACTTTGCATACTATACACGTCAGAGACAATGGACTATAATTTAGTGCTTCATTTCTGTCTCCTTACTTAAACATGGGGACTACATTTGCCTTCTTCCATACTTCAGGTAGTTGCCCAGTTTCAAGAGAAGTGTTGAAGATTTTGGTTAGTGGCACATGTAGTGTCTCTGCTCCCTCTCTAAGGACCCACGGAGAGATGTCCGGTCCCACCGCCTTGAGGTGTCAAGGTCACTTAGGAGCTTCTCCACCTCCTCCTCAGTTGTGTGTAATTCATCCAACACTTGTTGGTATATCCCTTGTTGATGTACCCCACTGTTTTGTCTTTGTAGTGTCCCTTCAGCCTTCACTGTAAATACTTCCTGAAATCTCATGCTGAGCTCCTCACATACTTCCTGGTCGTTTCTTGTGAGCTCCCCACCTTCTTTCCTCAGCCTGATTACCTGGTCCTTGACTGTTGTCTTCCTCCTCTTGTGGCTGTAGAGTAGTTTCGGGTCAGACTTGACTTTCGATGCTATGTCATTTTCATACTGCCGCTGCACCTCCCTCCTTATCTGTGCATACTCGTTTCTGGCTCGTCGGCTAATCTCTTTATTTTCCTGAGTCCTTTGCCTTCTGTACTTTTTCCATTCTCTATAGCACTCAGTTTTTGCCTCCGTGCACCTTCGGCTAAACCCAAGGGCTCGTTCTGTCCTTCCCATCATATATGTTACCCTTGGGAACAAAATTTTCCTCTGCCTCCTTGCATTTTGTTGTTACAACGTCCATTTCGTTTCCTGATTTTCCTACCAACTGTTCATCGGCTACTGGCTCGCCTATCATTATTACGTAAATAGTTAATATGTACTGTTATATACTTAGTGTGTGAATTTACAAATGCATTATTAACTAAAAACAGTCAGGGATGTCTGCTGTGGGCTACATATCAATCATACGAACAGTAGCACAAGATCATATGAACACACAAAGGTTTTAGAAATTTGGCCCTAAAATGGTTCATTAGAATATAATTTGGTTCTATATAATATCTCTTTCAAGAAAATTTAGGACATGGTTTCAAGTATCGTAATTTATTTAATAAGTTACTTACCTTTCACGAAGACATGTTATTGTTAATAGTATATATATTAGAAAGTGCTAAGCCCATAACAGTCATTCAATGACCAGAAAATGGAGGGTAAATTGACTTGATCAACATAATGGAAGGGTACCTCCAGATTCTTGAATCAAGAGCCCTTCAACCTTCGGAGTGTGTATAGCTTTATGTACTTAATATCTCTATTTCTCTCATTAAGTGGACAACGATGTGCAAAAATGTTTAAGAAAGTGACCATAAAGCTGAGTGTATAATTTACGTTTCATTTGATCATCATTTATGTATATATCAAACTACCAGAACGGTATCGCTAACACTTATTAGTATATAATCATTAACTATGTTAACATTCTGCAATCTGTCAAAGAGGTCAACGTTGTTTTTTACGTGGGCTTCAGAGATGTTGTAAACCAATGAGTTAATATTTTTACCAACCATTTTGAAAGGTCACGTGTCTCCGAACCACCGAGATAATAATAGGTTTCACTGGAAATCCCGGCAGGATACATAATGTGGGAATGTGGCCGACCTAGCAGATAAATGTTTAATATAATTCCTCATTACCTCTCAGTATTGTTCTGTGTTCTTAATTTAACTTTCTATTAACGTGGGCGCGTAAGTTCCCTTGTCTTTTAATAACATGTTCATTTTTCCACTATAATCTGCCTTATCCATAATTATTACCACATTTGTTTTGTCTGCTGTCCTATAGTAAAGTCTTAGATCTTTCTCTAATTCTTTGAGGACAATTCGCTTCCACAGGTAGTGCCGAATACGAAAACTTGCGATTTTGAATTAAATAGCAACTCTCTTCTTTCCGAATAAGGCAAGCGAAAATTTGTGTATGCAATAATTTCGCAAAAATCATTCTGAACCTAACGAAATATATATATATATATATATATATATATATATATATATATATATTTATATATATATATATATATATATATATATATATATATATATATATATATATATAAATATATATATATATATTTCACTGTGTCTGTTTATTATTAAATAATTGTAAATTTGTCTAAAATACATTTAGTTGGATTAGGCTAAATTAAATTGCGCTTGTTATAATAAGGTTAAGTAAGTTTTTCAAGGTTCTTTTGGTACAAAATTATTAATTTTCACATTAACATAAATGAAAATTATATCTTTAAACTTACAAGAGAAAGTCTTAGAAAGAGCTTAATATTATATGAGTTCTTGCTAATTGACCAGCCGCTCCCATACTCACTGAGCATAGGTGTATTTGCAGCAGGGTGTCGGCCGATCAATTCGGACTTCATGGTCTCGTTTGTCATACATCAAAAGAGAAGTATGCTAGACATGAGAAGGTCAACGACATCATAAAGAGAAGTCTTGCCGCAGCCCTTTATCCAGCTGAACGGGAACCCCAAGTACAGAGGTTTGACGAAAGTCAAAAGCGTCCTAATGGAGCCACTATGCTACCCTGAAAGGATGGTAAGCAGACTGCCTGGGACTACACCTGTGCCGCTACTTTGGCGGCACAGGTGTAGTCCCAGGGGGTGGAGCCGCCAGCTACAGGGAGATCCAGAAGATCCATAAATATGAAGGCATTCCCTTTTGCTATAGCTTCATCACAGTAGGGTCAGAGACCCTTGGAGCATGGAGGAAGTGTGCTCTAAAGTTCCTAAAAGAGCCGGGTAAAAAGCTCGTCACAGAAACTAAGGATCACAGAGCAGCCAGCTTTCTCTGTCAGAGACTCAGTGTTGTGATCCAGAGAGCAAATGCCTACAGCATTCTGGGCACGCAGCCCACCGCCGGGGAGCTGACAGAAGTATATGTTCTGAGATGTTATTTATGTTGTTCCATTCCCCATTGCAAGTTTGTTAGCGCATTATGTCTTCAAATGAAGTCCACATAGAATATAGTGTATAGGGAGTGGTAGAAGAAGAAAATATTCAAACAGATCCGGGTAGAACCGCGAGTTTTCCCTGAAGTAAGTTTATTCTTTTCTCTGAGGATGAGGGTTCCCAGTCCAGCTTCAGAGGTGGTACCTTCTGTACATATATATATATATATATATATATATATATATATATATATATATATATATATATATATATATATATATATATATATATATATATATATATATATATATATATATATATATATATATATATATATATGTCGTGCCGAATAGGCAGAATTTGCGATCTTGGCTTATATAGCAACGCTGATCTTGCCATATAAAACAAATGAAAATTTGTGTATGCAATAATTTCGCCAAAATCATTCAGAACCTAACGAAAAAAAATATATTTCACTGTGTTTGTTAAGTATTAAATTATTGTAAACAAATCTAAAATATTTTTAGTTGGGTTAGGCTAAAATAAATTGCGCTTGTTATAATAAGGTTAGGTAAGTTTTCTAAGTTCCTTTTGGTGCAAAATTATAACTTTTTACATCAACATTAATGAAAAAAAATATATCTTTAAACGTATAAGAGAAAATTTTAGAAAGGACTTAATTTTAAATGAGTCTTGCTAATTGACCAGTTTTACATATTCGGCACTACATATATGTATATATATATATATATATATATATATATATATATATATATATATATATATATATATATATATATATATATATATATATATATATAAATATACATATATATATATATATATATATATATATATATATATATATATATATATATATATATATATATATATATATGTCGTGCCGAATAGGCAGAACTTGCGATCTTGGCTAAAATAGCAACGATCATCTTGCCATATAGCGCAAGTGAAAATTTGTGTATGCAATAATTTCGCAAAAATCATCCTGAACCTAACGAAAAAAATATATTCCACTGTGTTTGTTTAGTATTAAATTATTGTAACAAATCTAAAATATATTAAGTTGGGTTAGGCTAAAATAAATTGCGCTTGTTATAATAAGGTTAGGTAAGTTTTCTAAGATTCCTTTGGTGCAAAATTAAAAATTTTTACATTAAAATGAATGAAAAAAATATATCTTTAAACGTATAAGATAAAATTTCGGAAAGGACTTAATTTTAAATGAGTTCTTGCTAATTGACCAGTTTTACATATTCGGCACGACATATATATATATATATATATATATATATATATATATATATATATATATATATATATATATATATATATATATATATATATATATATATATATATATATATATATATATATATATATATATATATATATATATATATATATATATATATATATATATATGGTTTAGAAAGACACGTAAGCAAACACTATAACATATTTATTAGAAAACGTTTCGGTCCTGGAACCTTGATCACTTCTAACATACAGAGGTAGAAAGACATTATATATATAGGCGGAGAGTGAGATGTGACGCACGTGACCTGAGGAAAGTCATAAGAACATAAGAATGGAGGAACACTGAAGAAGGCCTACTGGCCCATGCGAGGCGAGGGTAGACGATGAAATCACGTGACTCCTGTGTTGTTGGGTTGGTGCTGCTTAAGTATCATGTATGCCAATGTTTTTGAAATTTTGTAGTTTCCAGTGTTGCGTTCTATAGTGTCGGTGACGGTGATTAGTGAGGCTTCTAGGCACCGTCGGCGTCTGAGGTCTGGTTCCGTGAGAACGAGTTGTGCCTCGTTCCAGTTCATCAAATGCCCCGTGGAGTCTCTGTGGAGGACACAGGCGTACCTTACATCGTCTCTGTTAGAGGCATTTCGATGCTCATTCAGGCGGACTGCAAGATCTCTGCCTGTCTCGCCTACATATTTCTTGGGACAGAACCCACATGGGATAGTGTAGACGCCTGCTGTAGAAGTTAGAGGTGTGGGGCTGCGTTTAGTAGTGAGGTCTTTGATAGAGGATGTGTTTATGGTGGAAACGTTGATGTTACTCATACCAAGTGCCCGGCGAGTATTCGTGGCAACATCGCCACATGGAAGTACTATGAACTGTTTAGGGGGCTGTTCCATGGGCGGTTTGTTGAGGATAGCTTGTGCCTTGAGTCTGCAATCTCGGATGAAGAAAGATGGGAACTGAAGACGTGTAAAGGCTTGTGTTATGTAAGCGCATTCTTCTTCTAGAAAACAAGGGCTGGAGATGCGAAGAGCTCTCAAGAAGAAGCCAATGAGGACTCCTCTCTTAGTGCGGGTATCTTGGTGTGAATAAAAGTGTATAAGATCGTCCTTGTTGGTAGGTTTTCTATACACTTTGAAGAGAAGTTTGTCACTGTCGGGAGATCTGCACAGTAGAACGTCGAGGAAAGGAAGTTTGCCATCATTTTCGAGTTCAAGTGTAAACTTTATTGATGGTTCAACTGCATTGATCTTGTTGAGAAGGGCCTGGATATTGAGACGTCTCGGATAGAAAACCAATATATCATCAACGTATCTTAGCCAGGTAACGGTGTTGGGAATGAGGGTGCTGAATTTCTCTGTCTCCAAGTTTTCCATGAAGAGGTTGGCAAGCACAGCACTGAGCGGGCTGCCCATTGCCATCCCAAAGCATTGTTTGTAACAGTTGTCCTGATACTTGAAGAAGTTGAAGTTAACACACAGTTCCACTAGATTGATGAAATCTAGAAGAGGTAAAGGGAGGTCGTGGTTTTCAGTGAGCCTCTGTCTCAGAATGTTGATTGCAGCATCAACATTCTGAGACAGAGGCTCACTGAAAACCACGACCTCCCTTTACCTCTTCTAGATTTCATCAATCTAGTGGAACTGTGTGTTAATTTGTGTAATAAATACTTAAAGACCCTCCTCTCTCTTTACCCTTCCTGCTCCTTTCTGTTATTCCACTAAACCTATTACTGTCCTTGTCAATTAGTGCCACTGGCTTTCCAATATCCACCTCATTTTGCCTATTACTACTTCTCCTAGTACTCATATTACTACCCTGAGACTTCACAGTTTTCCTGCAAAAACCCATACCACTAACTATTCCTAGTTTAAAGACCTAACAGCTCCCTCAACTGCGTTGGCCAGTGCTCCCACCCCACACCTAGATAAGTGAACCCCATCCCTGGCATACATGTCATTTCTGCCATAGAAGAGGTCCCAGTTGTCAATGAATGTTACCGCATTTTCCTTACAGTATTTGTCCAGCCAGCAATTGACACCAATTGCTCTGGACAACCATTCATTTCCAACTCCTCTCCTTGGCAAAATGCCACATATGACAGGTTTCCCACCCTTCCTCCTAATTATCTCTATTGCTGACCTATACCTGCTAATCAGGTCCTCACTCCTACGTCTGCCAACATCGTTGCCTCCAGCACTGAGACAGATAATAGGATTGCTCCCATTACCTCTCATGATGTCATCCAGACGGCTAACAATATCCTTCATCCCAGCCCCAGGAAAACACACTCTCTGCCTCCTACTCCTGTCCTTCAAGCAGAATGCCCTATCCATGTACCTAATCTGGCTATCCCCAACAACAACAATGTTTTTACCTTCCTTGGCGTCGTCCGTCGTGATGCTCCGAGTAGTCGACTCACATTCGTCAGGTAGCATTACACCACTTGTAGAATTCGTCAAGACGTTCTCGATGGTCTTCGTTGGGGTTTCTAGGGATGTCTCACTCACGTCTGCCAATGCTTCTATGGTGCTCTTAATGCTTCTTTGGTGCTCCAATGCTTCTTTGGTACACCAAACAGGGACTAGAATGAAATTAGCCTAGAGTCATCCACACCATCGTGTGTCCTTGGGTAGCGAGTACATCATCCAGTTCTGCTGGGTGCACTACTCTTAAGGATCGTATGGTTCAGTGGATAAGGGCGTCATGTGTTTTCGCCCACCATGAGGCAGGCCAAAGCAGCATGGGTTCGAGTCCTTGGCTAGTGCAGTGTGGTTATTGATATATATATATATATATATATATATATATATATATATATATATATATATATATATATATATATATATATATATATATATATATATATAAATATATATATATATATATATATATATATATATATATATATATATATATATATATATATATATATATATATATATATATATATATATATATAAACATAAGAATGGAGGAACACTGCAGAAGGCCTACTGGCCCATGCGAGGCAGGTCCTTCTCAAAACGACCTCTACCTAAAGCTACCCACGAAATAACTCCTGTACGCAATGACACCAATTAAACCCAGCCCCTCCCACTCATATACTTGTCCAATCTCTTCTTAAAGCTACCCAAGGTCCTAGCCTCTATCACCCCACTGGGAAGACTGTTCCACGCATCTACAACTCTGTTAGAAAACCAGTACTTACCTATGTCCTTTCTAAATCTAAATTTATCCAACTTAAATCCATTATTTCTGGTTCTTACCTGGTTCGACACCCTCAGTACTTTATTAATATCTCCCTTGTTTATGCCCGTCATCCACTTATACACTTCAATGATATCTCCCCTCATTCTACGCCTCTCCAGGGAGTGGAGATTTAAGGCTTTAAGTCTATCTTCATACGGGAGGTTCCTTACACAGTAAATCATTTTAGTCATTCTTCTCTGTATGTCCTCTAATGAGTCTATATCCATCCTGTAGTATGGGGACCAAAACTGAGCATCATTATTTAAATGAGTCCTCACTAGTGATGTATAGAGCTGTAAAATAACTTTTGGACTTCTGTTACTTATACTTCTTGAGATAAATCCAAGTAATCTGTTGGCCTTGTTGCGCACACTAAGGCACTGCTGTCTTGGCTTTAGATTTCTGCTTACCATGACTCCCAAGTCTTTTTCACATTCTGTATGATCAAGCTCTACTTCGCCTAGATTATAGCTTCGAGGGTTATTTTCATTACCAAGGGCAAGTACCTTACACTCATTGACATTGAACTTCATCTGCCATTTTTCAGACCAAGATATTAATTTGTCCAAATCGTCCTGGAGCTCATTGATATCCTCCTCAGAGTGAATTGTACGGCCTATCTTTGTATCATCAGCAAACTTACTCATTTGAGGTTAATGATGAGCTTGGGGAAAGTGATCACAAATCACTCAGTTTTAATATATCATGGAATTCCCCTAATAATGGCAATCAAGTCTCCGTCCCTGACTTTCGCTTGGCTGGTTTCATAGGACTGAAAAATTACTTAGGTGGGCTGAACTAGAATGACCTGACTAAGGGTCAGGTAGGTGGTGATGGTTGCCGATATGATGCTTTCCAGGGCATAGTTCTAGCTGCTCAGTCAAATTATGTTCCAAATAGGGAAATCAGATCAAACAAAAATGATCCTAAATGGATGAACAATAGATTAAAACATCTGATTGGTCAAAAGAGAGGCATATATAGGCAAATCAAAAGAGGAGAGAGGCAATTAAGAAATCGATATATTCAGTTAAAGAGAGAAATAAAAAGGGAATTAGAAAAGCAAAAAGAGATTATGAGGTTAAAGTTGCAAGAGAATCGAAGACTAACCCAAAAGGATTCTTTCAGGTATACAGAAGTAAGATCAGGGACAAGATAGGCCCACTCAAAAGTTCCTCGGGTCAGCTCACTGACAGTGATAAGGAAATGTGTAGAATTTTTAACACATACTTCCTCTCAGTTTTTACACAGGAGGATACCAGCGATATTCCAGTAATGATAAATTATGTAGAACAGGACGATAATAAACTGTGCACGATTAGGGTCACAAGTGACATGGTCCTTAGGCAAATAGATAAATTAAAACCTAACAAATCCCCAGGCCCTGATGAACTGTATGCAAGGGTTCTAAAGGAATGTAAAGAGGAGCTTAGCACACCTTTGGCTAATCTTTTCAACATATCACTACAAACTGGCATGGTGCCAGATAAGTGGAAAATGGCAAATGTGATACCTATTTTCAAAACAGGTGACAGGTCCTTAGCTTCGAACTATAGACCAATAAGCCTAACCTCCATAGTGGGAAAATTTATGGAATCAATAATTGCCGAGGCAGTTCGTAGCCACCTTGAAAAGCATAAATTAATCAACGAATCTCAGCATGGTTTTACAAAGGGCCGTTCCTGCCTTACGAATTTATTAACTTTTTTCACTAAGGTATTTGAGGAGGTAGATCATGGTAATGAATATGATATTGTGTATATGGACTTCAGTAAGGCTTTTGACAGGGTCCCACATCAAAGACTACTGAGGAAAATTAAGGCACATGGAATAGGAGGAGAAATTTTTTCCTGGATAGAGGCATGATTGACAAATAGGCAGCAGAGAGTTTGTATAAATGGGGAGAAATCAGAGTGGGGAAGCGTCACGAGCGGTGTTCCACAGGGGTCAGTGTTGGGCTCCCTGCTGTTCACAATCTACATAAACGACATAGATGAGGGCATAAAGAGCGAAATCGGCAAGTTTGCCAAAGACACCAAAATAGGCCGTCGAATTCATTCTGACGAGGACATTCGAGCACTCCAGGAAGATTTGAATAGACTGATGCAGTGGTCGGAGAAGTGGCAGATGCAGTTTAATATAGACAAATGCAAAGTTCTAAATGTTGGACAGGACAATAACCACGCCACATATAAACTAAATAATGTAGATCTTAACATTACGGATTGCGAAAAAGATTTAGGAGTTCTGATTAGCAGTAATCTGAAACCAAGACAACAGTGCATAAGTGCTTGCAATAAAGCTAATAGAATCCTTGGCTTCATATCAAGAAGCATAAATAATAGGAGTCCTCAGGTTGTTTTTCAACTCTATACATGTGCTGTGCAAGGAAGGTATAAAATACCGACAATATGAAAGTTAAGACACATGTGCAACATCTGGATATCTTTATTGTAGACGTTTCGCCATCCAGTGGCTTTATCAATACAGATTCTAGGACATAACAGGAAGACAGTAGAACTATTACCTCATCTTTTGTATATAGTTCTACTGTCTTCCTGTTATGTCCTAGAATCTGTATTGATAAAGCCACTGGATGGCGAAACGTCTACAATAAAGATATCCAGATGTTGCACATGTGTCTTAACTTTCATATTGTCGGTATTTTATACCTTCCTTGCACAACTTGTCAGACACTGCAACATCATGGAATCTTGGTTCAGAGGACATCTACAAGACCTTCTTCACGGCTGCTGCAACTAACCCATCTCTTTGGGAAGGACCTACTTCCACTGGGGAATCCCGCCTACCAGTGACTATGCCCTCGTCTGCTGCCCGTCCCTATCCACTGACGCCTATATAACCGCCAGTCTTCTTGCCTTTGCTCCAGATTCTCCTCCACCACAATGCTGTGAACACTAACTCCAAGGTTGAGGGACTGATTACCTCATCTTTTGTATATAGTTCTACTGTCTTCCTGTTATGTCCTAGAATCTGTATTGATAAAGCCACTGGATGGCAAAACGTCTACAATAAAGATATCCAGATGTTGCACATGTGTCTTAACTTTCAACTTTATACATCCTTGGTTAGGCCTCATTTAGATTATGCTGCACAGTTTTGGTCACCGTATTACAGAATGGAAAATGTACAAAGGAGGATGACAAAGTTGATCCCATGTATCAGAAACCTTCCCTATGAGGATAGACTAAGGGTCCTGAAACTGCACTCTCTAGAAAGACGTAGAATTAGGGGGGATATGATTGAGGTGTATAAATGGAAGACAGGAATAAATAAAGGGGATGTAAATAGTGTGCTGAAAATATCTAGCCTAGACAGGACTCGCAGCAATGGTTTTAAGTTGGAAAAATTCAGATTCAGGAAGGATATAGGAAAGTACTGGTTTGGTAATAGAGTTGTGGATGAGTGGAACAAACTCGCAAGTACAGTTATACAGGCCAGGACGTTGTGTAGCTTTAAAAATAGGTTGGATAAATACATGAGTGGATGTGGGTGGGTGTAAGTTGGACCTGATAGCTTGTGCTACCAGGTCTGTTGCAGTGTTCCTCCCTTAAGTCAATGTGACCTGACCTGACTAGGTTGGGTGCATTGGCTTAAGCCGGTAGGAGACTTGGACCTGCCTCGCATGGGCCAGTAGGCCTTCTGCAGTGTTCCTTCGTTCTTATGTTCTTATGTTCTTATGTCACTCGTAATTCCTTCGTGAAGGTCATTAAAATAAATAATGAACAAGAGAGGGCCCAAAACTGATCCCTGTGGAACGCCACTAGTGACTAATCCCCACTCAGATTTCACTCCATTAATGGTAACTCTCTGCTTTCTGTTGGTAAGCCATGCCTCTATCCATGCTAGAACTTTACCTCCTATACCATGAGCTGCCACTTTTCTTAAGAGTCTCTTGTGAGGTACTCTATCGAAGGCTTTACTAAAATCCAAATAAACAATATCATATTCCTTATCACTGTCAACTGCCTCAAATGTTCTATTGAAGAACGTCAGTAAGTTTGTCAGGCAGGAACGACCTCTCGTGAATCCATGCTGAGATTCATTTATCAAGTTATGCTCTTCAAGGTGACTTCTGGTAATGTCAGCTGTAATTGCTTCTAATAACTTGCCCACTATAGATGTCAGGCTTATTGGACGGTAATTTGAATGAGTGGACTTATCCCCTGATTTGAATATAGAAACTACATTAGCCATCTTCCACAACTCTGGCACAACACCATTGAAGATGGACGCATTAAACACACTCGTTAATGTGATGAATGGTTTTGAAAACCGACAAGTTGAAGAATTGAGACAATTATGCAACATATGGGAATCTTTATTGAAGAAACGTTTCGCCACACAGTGGCTTCATCAGTCCAATACAAAATAGAAATGGATAAGGAGAGTAGAAGTATGAGGTAATCAGTCCCTCAACCTGGAATCGATATGTTCAGTCCATCACTCTTGTAGTAAGTGCAGCATAGGGCCAGAGAGGTGGCTTATATACTGCGGTGAGATGAGTTGAAGCAGGAGGAGGCGGGATCACAGTGGGACCTGCCACTAGTGTAAGTAGGTCGTCGTCCAAAGGTTGGGCAAGCGTTGAAGTCTTTGTACCAAGATCCCATGATGTTGCAGTGTCTGACAGATGTGATGAATGGTTTTGAAAACCGACAAGTTGAAGAATTGAGACAATTATGCAACACATTTCTACTTTGTATTGGACTGATGAAGCCACTGTGTGGCGAAACGTTTTTTCAATAAAGATTCCCATGTGTTGCATAAGTGTCTCAATTCTTCAACTTGTCGGTTTTCAAAACCATTCATCATATCTGTCAGACACTGCAACATCATGGGATCTTGGTACAAAGACTTCAACGCTTGCCCAACCTTTGGACGACGACCTACTTACACTAGTGGCAGGTCCCACTGTGATCCCGCCTCCTCCTGCTTCAACTCATCTCACCGCAGTATATAAGCCACCTCTCTGGCCCTATGCTGCACTTACTACAAGAGTGATGGACTGAACACATCGATTCCAGGTTGAGGGACTGATTACCTCATACTTCTACTCTCCTTACCCATTTCTACTTTGTATTGGACTGATGAAGCCACTGTGTGGCGAAACGTTTCTTCAATAAAGATTCCCATGTGTTGCATAAGTGTCTCAATTCTTCACACTCGTTAATGGCTGACTAAGCTCCATCTTGCATTCCTTAAGTACCCTTGAAAACAACTCATCGGGTCCCGGGGACTTATTTTGCTTCAGTTTGTCTATCTGTTTAATAACCATGTCCCTCGTGACAGTAATATTAGTTAATTTAGATTCATCAGGAACTAAATAATTGATAATTAATGGAATCTCATTTACATCTTCCTATGTAAAAACTGACAAAAAATACTCATTAAATAAGGAACACATTTCCAGTTCATTATCCGTCAGCTGTCCATTCCCAATTTTCAGAGGTCTTACTTTTTCCTTCACCTTCGTCCTATACACTTGAAAGAAACCCTTTGGATTAGTCTTTGATTCATTAGCAACTCTAATTTCATAGTCACGTTTAGCCTTTCTAATCCCCCTTTTACTTCTCTTTTAAGCTGAACATATTGGTCAGTAAGGTTAACCTCTCCTCTTCTGATGCGCCTATAAATTCCCCATTTCTCCCCTAAAAGTTGCTTTAGCCTACTGTTAACCCATTTGGGATCGTTATTACTAGACCTAATTTATCTCTGGGGAATGTATATACTCTGAGCACGGTGTACATTATTAAGAAAACAATCATAAAAGCAGATCCCTTCATAATCATAAGTATGATCATCGTCAATAAAATCATTAGCTAGATAACCCCAATCAAGATTAGACAGGTGTTCGCTAAGTCCATTGTAATCGGCAGAACGAAAATCAAGGATTTTTACTGTATTATCATTATTCTTGCGTTCCCAGTTAATGCTAAAAGTGATGGATTTGTGATCACTTGCGCCAAGCTCTTCAGCGATCTGCAGATTATTCACGAGTGTTTCCTTATTTGACAAGACTATTTCTAGCAAATTATTACCCCTGGTAGGCTCTGTTACCCACTGCTTCAGAAAACAGTCCTGAACTGTTTCCATGAAGTCACTGGACTCTAGATTACCTGTCAAAGAATTCCAGTCAATTTGACTAAAATTAAAGTCCCCTACTATGACTATGTTATTGTGTCTAGAAGCCCTAACAATTTCGTCCCAAAGAAGTCTCCCTCTATCGTGATCCAAGCCTGGAGGTCTGTATATTACACATAGAATTAGTTTTTCTTGACCCTCTACAAACTCTACCCAAACAGATTCTGTTACTGTTCCATCTATTTTTATACATGTTTTTATGCAACAATTAATATTTTCTCGAACATATAATGCAACTCCTCCCCCCTTCCCATTACATCTATCCACATTGAACAATTTAAATCCCTGAATATTACACTCAGCAGTCATATCCCGACTCTTTAAATCATACCACGTTTCAGTTAATGCAATATCAAAGTTCCCAGCACATGCTACCAAAAGTAGTTCATTAATTTTATTTCTTGCACTTCGACTGTTAGCATAAAATACCATCATATGTTTTTTCTTCTGCACATTTTTCCTATTGATCTTTGTTTTTACACAATTTCTGAAATTATCATTACCCAGAGTTACTCCATGACAGTTACTATTAAGATTCTTAATATCAGAGCATAAGTCAATATATCCATACTCATTATTTATCATTTCTAAACCCATACCTCTAACTAATCCTAGTTTAAAGTCCTAACAACCCACTTAACTGAGATAGCAAGAAAACCCACACCTGCCCTGGATAAGTGAACCCCCTCCCTGGCATACATGTCATTTCGGCCATAGAAGTTGTTCCAGTTGTCAATGAATGGTACTGCATTATCCTTACAGTGTTTATCCAGCCAACAATTAATATCAATTGCTCTGGACAACCATTCATTACCAGCACCTCTTCTTGGCAAAATGCCACATATAACAGGGCGCCCCCCCTTCTTCCTAATTATGTCTATAGCCGTCCTGAACTTTCTAACTAAATCCTCACTTCTACGCTTGCCTACATCATTGCCTCCAGCACTGAGGCAAATAATAGGATTGTTCCCATTACCGTTCATGATGTTGTCAAGCCGGCAAGCAATGTCCTCCATCCCAGCCCCAGGAAAGCAAACCCTCTGTCTCCTACTCCTGTCCTTCAAGCAGAATGCCCTATCCATGTATCTAACCTGGCTATCCCCAACCACAACAATATTCTTACCTTCCTTGTTGTCGTTCGTCATGACGATCCCAGTAGTCGACTCACATTCGTCGGGTAGCACCGAGAATGCGTTGGAGGTTTCCACAAGAGTTTCCACAGCAGTCTCTTTCTTCTTCATCGTTTCTGGCTTTCCATTCGTCTTCTTGATCATCAACTTCGTCCCCTGCTGTCCAGCCACTGACCACGATCCCTTCTTGACCTGAGGACTCGAAACAGGAGGACTACTACGAATCCTCTTGTTTTCCTCGGTCAATCGCCGTATCTCCATCTTCGCTACCCTCAATTCTTCTTTAAGCTGCTGGTAAAGTTGCTTGATGGAGGGCATCTTGGTTCAGTCCACGGGAGCACACAAGACAGTTCTTCACAGAGTTAAGTATAGGTCACCACTGAAGTTAAGTACAGGTCACCACTGAGAGAAGTACAGGTCACCACTTGAGTCGATGTGGTCAGTCCATCAATTTGAAGGGCAGGGAAGGACGGTTTGTAACTGATAATCGGCCATAGTAGAGTGATTTTCTGATCGCTCTGCATATTCCACATACTCTGGCAAAAACTTTGAAAACTGCGACGGGCTTAATTTATCCGGAGTTTTTGGTGTCTTCATGGTGATGCCTCCGTCCTACGCATGACCAGTGCCAGGCTCCTCACACTCTTCAAATATGCTTAGCAATTCGCAAAAAGGCGAAATTATTTACAAATATTGTCTCTACGTTTTCAAAACGAGCTTGGTGCCCGGTGGTATGGTGCCCGGGGGTATGAAAACATCGCTTAGCTTCGGCTAAGCGACCATACTTATCGCAGGTCTAGTCTCGTGGTAAAGTACTGTGAACTCTGATACAGAGTTAGCAGGTTCGAGAATATTCTGAAGAATATATATATATATATATATATATATATATATATATATATATATATATATATATATATATATATATATATATATATATAAAATTTGAGATGTTTGCAACCACGGAAATTCGAGCGATTATTACATCTACAATTATTAAAAAAAAAAATCTATACTCTCTGTAATCCTAGAGTATGAAATCCTAGGAGACAGATCTAGTAGCCTCATTACTAGTTTAACGCTTCCCCTTAAAAGCAATAATAATAGCAACAGCCTAAAGTTGAGGTACGAGCGATGGAAAGCTTTGAAAGAAATAAGAAACATCCAAATCAAGTCCATGAGATCATTAGAAGAGCTTTATAGGAGGGAATATTACTCTTTATACCCAGAGATCATTTCATCCCCTATTTTTTGTTCCTCCTGGTGATATTAAACCCTCCGACGTGATTGAATACGTTGAACCAGGACAGATTAATGACAGTGGATTGTCGAGAATACATGATGAAGAGCAATTTTTATTGTAGCCTGGCCACCAAATGGAAGGACCGCTTTCGCACTTATTGCAGTTGAATTCTGCCCGAGTTAAACAACTACATTATTGCATTCAAGAGGAGCGCTAAACCCGTAGAGGTTATGCAGAGCATACGGGAATGGAAGGCATTCAGACTCAATTGGTTCACAGGATAAATTTCTTATATTAAGAACTCCTTTCCAGCATGGAGGAACCTCCTTTGAGGGACTTCAGCAGCTATAAAATCAAAATATTTGTTATTTTGGTTTAGGTTAAACTAAGTTAGATAGGTTAAGGAAAATCAACTTATAATTACGTACAGTTACCAGCTATTATCAACACAGGTGGTGGTTTAATGGCCAGTTGCACTCGGTCGTAAATAAGCCAGCAAGCAAAATACCTTAGTAAGGCACAGCAAGGCAAGACAAACAAGCAGGGATAGAGTTATTTACCAGTTATTGTTCCATAGTCTGAAACAATATATTGTTTCAGATTATGGAACAATACTCTTCTCCAGTCTGAGGGACTGACCACCTCAAAACTACAAGGGTGATGGACTGATTACATCGTCTCCAAGTATCTTCTGCTTCTATCAACTTTTCTGTACTCGACTGAAGAAGCCTACTGTGTAGGCGAAACGTTTCGAAATGAAGATACCTAACTGTTGCATATGTGTCTTACCTAACAACCTGTCGGTATTTTATACCATTTTAAAGTTTAAGTGTATATAAAAGTTTCAGAGTGTGATGCAAAAGCTCAAAAGTGTGTCAGCAGAATCTCCAGAGTGTATACAACACTTTCAGAGTGGATTTACGGAATCGTAATAGTGTTTACACCAAGCAAAGTGTGTTTATGCATCATGCCCAGAGTGTATTTACACCAGACCCAGTGTTTTTATAGCATGCATAGAGTTTGTTTATATCAGGCCTAGAATATGTTTACGTCAAAATCAGAGGGTTTACACGAGATTTAGAATGTGTTTACATCAGTCCCAGAGTATGTTAACATAAGAAGGCACATTAAAGAACATACGTGATCCCGCACAGCTAAAGGGAATGTAGTCTACTAAGACATTCAAAAGAAAGTGAAGAAACAACTACAAGACAATGAAAGAAAAAAAAACTCACTAGCACCAGACGAGACAGAATCATAGTATTGAACGAATGTCCAGAGGAACCGTGCGATCACCTAGTAAAATTCTGGAATTTCATTAAAAAAATAATGAGCGATGGGTTTGGGATATTTGCTGTTTGGAGTGACATCTGAACTGTCGTATCTGGGCGCCTCTACAAAGACAGTGATTATGTAGGAATGATGGTGAAAGTGTGTTTTTTTTTTTTAGTCACCCTGCCTAGGTGAGAGACAGCCAGCGTATTGAAAATAATATTAAAAAAAAAGCATATTGCTAATTTTTTTTAATTAGAACAACTCGACGCTCTGAGTAAAGTTTTTCAAGTAATTTGAGACTTAATAAAGCTGTACACAGAAAACTTTGTCAAATTAAAGATTGTGCTCAAATTTTTATCTTTTCAAAACTGTTAGCAATGCACCGTTTCACTTACAAACAAAAGTATATTGGCAAAATGCAAATGAAAATGAAGGGGAAAAATAATCTATTGACTGAACGTTATTTTTGCTAACAAATGAAGATGAAAAGAAACATGGTAAAAAAAAAAGGAAAGAGTCGATGATATAAAGAGAGAGGAAAGATTTGCTATTGTCGAAGAGCCTATGTATATTAAATTTATTAAGGTATTACAATGGAATTATAAAAATCATTCAAATACGGAATGAATGGAGAGACTGTATATTTTTGTGATTTCAAAAAAGCTTTTGATGGAGTTGCATATGAAAGACTAATCTGGAAAATAGAAATTATAGAAGACAGAATGTAAAACAATCACGAGCTCCCATACATACTGTCACTATCACTACGATCACTATCATCACTAGCATCGCTCTCACCTTCACTACCATGACTATCACCATCACTACAATCACTATCACAATCACTACAATAACTATCACCATCACTACAAGCACTATCACCATCACTACAAGCACTATCACCATCACTACAATCACTATCACAGTCACTACAATAACTATCACCATCACTACAAGCACTATCACCATCACTACAAGCACTATCACCATCACTACAATCACTATCACAATCACTACAATCACTATCACCATCACTATCACCACCAATATCATCACTATCACCACCATTACCATCACTATCACCATCACTATTATCGACACTACTATCCCTATAACCATCACTATCACTACTATCCCTATCATCATCACTATCACTACTATCCCTATCATCATCACTATCACTACTATCCCTATCACCATCACTGTCATCACTATTACCACCATTGCCATAACATCTCTCGCCATTATTATTTAATTTTAGCTACCATCTCCACCACCACCACCACCCCCTACATCACCATCATTAAATTAACCACCATCATATCAACCATCACCACCACCTTCACTACAAACACCACCATCAACACCTAATTCATCCTCATCACTACCATTTCCCCATTTCCACCATACGACCACACCACCACCATGATCATCTCAACTATCAACAGCAACATCACCACCGCCACTACCACCACTAATACCATCCTAACACCTCTGATACTACCATTACCACTACCACTGGTGCTCCCACAAAGCACTAAGTAGTCCCAAATTATTTTAATACCGCTCACACTGAGTGTTAAGACCCATTTTGTATTGGCGACGCATCTCAGGCCAATCATGCCAAATTTGGAGACAGGAAAAATAAAATGTCGATCTACGTTCGGAACGCTAGCAGTACCACAACCACCCCATAACCACCACCTCTGCAACCACCATCACTGTCATCTTCATCACCACCACCGCCACTCTCATTGCCACCACCAACACCCCTCACCCCTACCAATACCACCACGACATTCACCACCATTGCCACCAGCAACACCACCACCACTGCTGCCCTCACCATCATTACCACCACTACCCTCACCACCACCACCACCATTTCTACAACCACCATTACCACCATAAATGGAATATACATGGAGAGAGTTTCGGGGAACAACGCCCCCGCAACCGGGTCTGTGACCAAGCGTCGTGGTGGATCAGGGCCTGATCACCCAGGCTGTTACTGGTGGCAGCACGCAAACCGACGTACGAACCAAAGCCGGCTTCTCAGGTACTGCATTTTATTTGAGCTCCAGTGTCTCTAAGTATTAGAGGCACTGGAGAGTCTAAGACCTTGTCATAGTAGTCCAGTAGTTAGGATAGGCAGGAGTAGGCTGCTCTAAACCAATGTTACCCTGGGTTGTGTAACTAATGGATATCTTGGTTGGTGACGATCTTGCTTCTTAGAACCCTTTCAAAGATTCTTATTATATGGGAAGTTAATGCTATCGGTCTGTAATTCTTTGCAATTGTTATACTGCCACCTATGTGGAGGAAGGATTATATTGTTTTTAGTGATTGTGGGATGACCCCTGTGTCTATGCTCCCTCTCCATAGAATGTTGAAGGCAAGTGAAAGGGATATCTTGCAGTTCTTGAGAACGCAGAGTTCCACGAGTCTGGTCCTGGGGCAGAGTGCATGGGCATGTCATTTATTGTTTTTTAAAAGTCTTGTGGTGTTAGGGTAATATCGGAGATTTTTGAATTGGTCAAAATTCGTTTAGATTTTCGACTCTTAGTCCGGTTAACGGCTCACTAAACACTGAGTCATATTGAGACTTTAGTATCTTGCTCATTTCATTGCTGTCATCTGTAAGTCCCAACTCGTCTAAGCAGGGGTTCAATATTGGATGTTGTTTTGGCCTTAGATTTGGCATAAAAAAATGATATTTTTTTCAGTTTCATTGATGGCTTCAAGTTCTTCCTGAGTTTCTTGCCTCCTGCATGATTCTTTAAATGCCCTTCTTATTTCAGATATATTGACCCCTTTCAGCAGCTCTTCGATTCATCTTCGCTTGTATAGGGAGCATCTCTCTCCTTCTAATTTACATCTTCTCTTCCTTTTTCATAAAGGAATGTGCCTTCAGCATAGCTCAAGCGCCACAGAGTAAATTCGTTCTAGTCAGAGGCTTGGATCTGTGTTATTTAACATATCTTCCCAGCTTGTTTCATTGAGGACATGTTTGACTTGATCCCACTGTATGTGTTTGTTACTGAAGTTGAATTTGGTGAAGGCACCTTTATAACATAATGGAGGTACATGTTGGTACTTCTGTTATGTTGTGGTCTGAGAGTATTGTCTTTGATACTTTATATTCCATATCAGATCAACGTTGTTGGTGAAGATGAGGTTTAGTGTGTTTGCCAGTCTTGTTGGCTCTATTATTTGCTGGTTTAAAGTGAATTTGTTGTAGAGATTTAATATATCATGTGTGTGTGAATTTTCATGTTAGCTGTTCCCTGGAGTTATCTCTTTTAAAACACTGTTTGCTACACTCTTCCACTTTAGGTGTCTTAAGTTAAAATCGCCCTGCAGCAAGATATTTGGGGCAGGAGTTGGGGAGATTTTCCACACAGAGTGGTCAATTTTGGAAACCTGTTCTTGGAATTGTTGGGAAGTTGTATCTGGAGGATTGTATACAAACACAATGACAAAGTTTTGGTTTTCGATCTTTCTGCAAAATTTTCAACTACATCATTTGAGGTGTTTAGTAGTTCCAAGCAAATGAGCGACTCTGAGATACAGGCCAACCCCCTTTCCCTCCTTGATGTCTGTTTACTCTGTCGTATTGGAATAGGTTATAACCTGGAATCCATATGTCATTGTCAAAATTAACCCTTATGTGGTCTCTGCAAAAGCCGCAAGCATTGCATTTGACTCTGTGAGCAGTCCCTTGATGATAGGTATTTTGTTGTTTGTTTATGGCTTTAGACCCTATGTGTTTGCAAAGATAAACGGTGTCGTGTTGATGGTACATAGGGTCGAGGGCTGTGTTTGCTGGAATTAGTATCTGTTGCTCTGTAGTGTTGGCCAATGGCTGTGCCTCTGCTCCAGAAGTGTTTTTAGTTTGTGTAGGATTTCTGTCATTTCTTGCTAGTTTCCTTTTTTTCCTGGCACTAAAAAACCGTCTCTGGAATGGTTATGGCTCTCTTGGTTTGTTTCCCATGAAGGTGATCTATATCTTCTTGCTCCCTTTAGGTGGTGTGCCCGGCAATATAAGTTGTAGCAGAGTCTTTCCTGAACTGAAGAGCGGCACATTTCAAGGCGAAAAAATTACAGGAAGAGGAGTTGTAATCTCCTGTTGCCATGTGTGTGCGGCATTTTCCGGGAAGTTCAAAACTGCACATCCCACCTGCTCTTCCAGACATTCCATGCCTGTTTTTTTATTTAGGATTGTTAATGGCTGAATTCCTTACTGGTACATTTTTTTCTGTCTCCCCATTACCTACGGCCACAACTTTTTTCTAGTAATGTATCGACACTCTTCTTTAAAGCATCATCCCTTTTTATTCCATCTCCAGCAGTAGTGCTACCTTGTACTTCCCGAATTTGTATAACATTGTTTTTTCCTGTTTCATCACCAGGGCCACTGTCTCCATTTGGTGCACTGTCCTCCAGAACAGCACCAACACCGCCTGATGCAGTCTCTCATGTCTGTATTCTTACAAGTACTACTATCGTCCAAGACAGCACCAGGCCCACGGGTGATAGCCCCATTTGCCCAAACCTTTTATTTTCCTAGCTGTTATACAAGGCTGTCATGTTTCCTAAGACGGATGTTTTTTTGTTGGTGTTCTTGTCTTCAATAGAGACGTAATTTTCTCCCAAAGGTTCCTCCCACATTAGCAGACTCAAAAACATTTTCTTGATTAATATCAATTGTGGTTGATTTCTTAATGTCCATACACGACCCATGGGACTATTTTCCGCAGAAATTACATGCAATCAAAATGAAACCTCGCCTGTTACTCTTGCCACAGATTACACAGGTTTGTATGATGTAGTATATAGTGTAGTTTGATATATATACTTTTTTAAATAATTTATATTTTCAGTATCTCATATAACAATCTTTTCTCCTGGTAAACATTAACAGTTCTCCTGAGTATTGATATACTATAAAGGCAATTTGTTTTATATGATGGTGTATGTACTGTAGTTTGATATATATAACTTTCATATATTATTTATAGTTCAGTATCCCATTAGCTTTCCTCTTGGTACACTTAAACAGTTCTCCTGGTAGGCTGGCTAGGGTAAAGGTCCACCATTACCATTTCCACCACCATTACCACTGCCACCATTACTACCAATGTCATCACCACCATTACAACCACCACAGTTACCACCACCTCAAATAACATCACCATTACCACCATAACCACCACCACTATTATTACCAGTACCACAACCACCACTATTACTTCCACCCTTAGCACCACCACCGCTATAAATACCACCAGTAGCAACACCACCATTATTACTAGAACCACCAGTAGAACCACCACTACCCCCACCAGCACCACCACCATTACCAACACAACAACCACCACCACTACTACCACCACCACTATCACTACCACCACCACTATCACTACCACCACCACTATCACTACTACACCACCACCCTACCACTACCACCACCACCCTACCACTACCACCACCACCCTACCACTACCACCACCACCCTACTACTACCACCCCCAATACTACTACTACCACCACCACCACCACCACCACCACCACCACCACCACCACCACCACCACCACCACCACCACCACCACCACCACCACCACCACCACCACACTCACGACTGTCACAGCGACAAATCGACCTGACTTGAAGGTTTTCCGTCATGCTCTCCCTGCTAGAATGAACAAGCTGGTTCACTCTCTCAGTTAATGGATATACTGATGTGGCGAACAGATGGATGAATGATAGGATATACTGATGTATTTATGTGGTGAAATAATGAATATACTATAGGAGATACTGATGTATTGATGAGATGGCTTAATGGATGAGGTGATTTTTGGGAATGGAACGAAATGTGAAATGATAGGTAAGATTTTTGTATAAATGGAGAGCGTTTTGGCTTCCATCCCACAGTTCTGAGGGGGCCGAGAGGGAGAGGACTTGTTCAATACGCGAGACTGATGGAACCCATAGCTAGCGGACCCAAGCTTGAGTGGGAGGACCTACGCTAGAGTGTTATTAACGCAGCGTGATTGTAAGAACCCAGGATAGAGTAAAGTGAATCAGGTTAGCGTAAAGGGATCCAGGCTAGAGAAAGGAAACCCACGTTAAAACGTAGAGACCTACACAAGAATAAGGGGACCTACTTGAGGGTGAGGGGACGCACGAAGGGGTGTCAAGATCCACGCTGGTGAGGTGACTAACTTTAAGATAACATTTTGTTCGGATTGTTAACCTTGGAGGGTTAGCCACTAAGGATAACCCAAGAACGACAGTGCGTCATCGAGGGACTGTCTGTCTTGTTTCCAATAAGGTTCTAAATCTTGTTCCTCAAGATGAGACCCACACCAGTTGATTAACACCCAGGTACCTACTTGCTAACCAGGTGAACCAGACAACAGGTATAAGGAAACACGCACAATGTTTCCACCCTTGCCTACCAGGCCACGGGCTACCGTTAGAGTATGGGGGCCCACGCTAGTGAGACAAGTCACGAATCCAGTCTTTTCTACGTCTAGTTTTGATAATTCAGTTAAGACCAATTTGAAAGAGGGTAGGCCATCAAGATATATATATATATACATCAATAACAACACTGCACTAGCCAAGGAGTCGAACCCATGCTGTGTTTGACCCGCCTCATGGTGAGAGAAAATGCATGATGCTTTAGACCACTAGACCACACAATCAAGTGATCTACTTGTCTAAAGCATCATGCGTTTTCTCTCACCATGAGGCGGGCCAAAAGCAGCATGGGTTCGACTCCTTGACTAGTGCAGTGTTGTTATATATATATATATATATATATATATATATATATATATATATATATATATATATATATATATATATATATATATATATATATATATACGTTTATAATATTTATCTCTACGTCCACAGCAGGACTCGAACCTGCAAACTCTGCATCTGAATACACTGATCATGGTACTTTACGTACCATGATCAGTGACACTGGTCTGTAGTTTAATGTTTCGTGTCTGTTTCATTTTCTTAAAAATTCTGACTACATTTGCTGTCTTATATACCTTAGGTAGTCGCCATGTCTCAATAGATGTGTTGAAGACTGTTGTTAGTGGTACACATAGCACCTCTGCTCCCTCTCTCAGGACCCATGGTGAGATGTTATCCGGCCCTAACGCCTTTAAAGTATCTAGCTCGCTTAGCAGCCTCTTCTTTTCTTCATCTGTTGTATGTATTGTGTCCAACACTTGATCGTGTACCCAACCTCTCTGTCTTTCAGGAGTCCCTTCTGTCTCCTTCTTTGAATCTCATGTTGAGCTCCGCACATACTTCTTGGTCGTTTCTTGTGATCTCTCCTCCTTCCTTCTTTACCCTAATTACCTGGTCCTTGACTGTTGTTTTCCTCCTGACGTGGCTGTACAACAGCTTTGGGTCAGATTTGGTTCTCGCTGCTATGTCATTTTTGTATTGTCGTTGGGCCTTCCTTCTTACCTGAGCTTATTCATTTCTGGCTCTGTAACTGCTCTACTTATTCTCCTGGGCTCTTTGCCTTCTATATTTTTTTCCATTCTCTAGCACACTTGGTTTGGCCTCTCTACTCCTTTCGGTGAACCAAGGGCTCATCCTGGCTTTCTCGTTATTTCTGTTACCCTTGGGTATAAACCTCTCCTCAGCTTCCTTGCATATTGTTGTCATGTATTTCATCACCTCATTTACTGACTTCCCTGCCAGTTCTCTCTCCCACTGAACCTCGTGCAGGAAATTTTTCATGCCTCTGTAGTTTACTTCATTCAATCTGCCCTTCCTGCTTCCCTATCCACTTGTAATTTTACTACGTATTCGAAGCTCAGAACCATGTGGTCACTGGCCCCGAAGGGTCCTTCATATGTGATGTCCTCAATATCTGCACCACTCAAGGTGAATACTAGGTCCAGTCTTGCTGGTTCATCCTCTCCTCTCTCTTTGGTAGTGTCCCTTACATGTTGATTCTTGAGGTTTTCCAATACCACCTCCATTATCTTAGCCCTCCACGTTTCTGGGCCCCCATGTGGCTCAAGGTTCTCCCAGTCAATTTCCTTGTGATTGAAGTCACCCACAAGCTTTGTGGGTGACTTCAATCACTACAGCTTTGCCCTGCTCGTACGAACCCTTCTGGCCACTGTGTCAACCCTCGCTCCGTTACTCTCATCATACTCTTGCCTTGGCCTCCTTTTGTTCTGTGTTGGGTTATACATCACTGCAATTACCAGCTAGGGACCTCCAGACTAAAGTGTTCCTATTATGAAGTCTGTTACTTCTCCTCTCTCTCCTCTCTCCAGCTCATCAAAATCCCATTGATTTTTGATTAGCAGTGTCACCCCTCCGGCCTCTTTGTTCCCTCTCTCTTTGCTCAGGATCTGATATCCAGTTGGAAAGATGGCATCTGTTATCATTCCTGTGAGCTTGGTTTCTGTGAGAGCTATGATGTCCGGTGATGCCTCTTTGATTTTTCGTGTCATTCCTTCCACTTATTCGTTATTCCATCAGCATTGATGTACCATGCCTTCAGTTTCCTCTCCAACATTGTTTTTTTTTGTTTTTTTTTGGGGAGGGGGGGGGGGTCGTGAGGGGTGGAGGACCTGGCAGTGTGCTGTGGGATTCTACAGCGTAGTGTGGGGTGCGGGCAGTGTGGATTGTGAGTTGTGTTAGGATAGTGTTTGGTTGTGGGATTCTGAGGGTGAATCTGTGTGCTTGCGCATGTTGCTCTGCCCTACTCCGGTTTTCCTCTGCTGGCTCTGTGTGTGTGTGTGTGTGTGTGTGTGTGTGTGTGTTTGTGTGTGTGTGTGTGTGTGTGTGTGTATGTGTGTGTGTGTGTGTGTGTGTGTGTGTATGTGTGTGTGTGTGTTTGTGTCTATGCCTGTGTGTGTGCGTGTCTATGTGTGTGTGTGTGTGTGTGTGTGTGTAGTTGAGGTTGCAGGGGTCGATTCCAAGCTCCTGGCCCCGCCTCTTCACTGGTCGCTACTAGGTCACTCTCCCTGAACCCTGAACTTTATCATACCTCTGCTTAAAGCTATGTATGGATCCTGCCTCCACTACATCGCTTCACAAACTATTCCACTTCCTGACTACTCTGTGGCTGAAGAAATACTTCCTAACATCCCTGTGATTCATCTGTGTCTTCAACTTCCAACTATGTCCCCTTGTTACTGTGTTCAATTTCTGGAACATCCTGTCTTTGTCCACCTTGTCAATTCCTCTCAGTATTTTGTATGTCGTTATCATGACCCCCCTATCTCTCCTGTCCTCCAGTCTCGTCAGGTTGATTTCCCTTAACTTCTCCTAGTAGGACATACCTCTTAGCTCTGGGACTAGTCTTGTTGCAAACCTTTGCACTTTCTCCAGTTTCTTTACGTGTTTGGCTAGGTGTGGGTTCCAAACTGGTGCCGCATACTCCAATATGGGCCTAACGTACACGGTGTACAGGGTCCTGAACGATTCCTTGTTAAGATGTCGGAATGCTGTTCTCAGGTTTGCTAGGCGCCCATATGCTGCAGCAGTTATTTGGTTGATGTGCGCTTCAGGAGATGTGCCTGGTGTTATACTCACCCCAAGATATTTTTCCTTGAGTGAGGTTTGTAGTCTCTGGCCCCTTAGACTGTATTCCGTCTGCGGTCTTCTTTGCCCTTCCCCAATCTTCATGACTTTGCACTTGGTGGGAGTGAACTCCAGGAGCCAATTGCTGGACCAGGTCTGCAGCTTGTCCAGATCCCTTTGTAGTTCTGCCTAGTCTTCGATCGAATGAATTCTTCTCATCAACTTCACGTCATCTGCAAACAGGGACACCTCAGAGTCTATTCCCGTGTGTGTGTATGTGTGTGCGTGTTCGTGCATGCTGGCGCTAACTTATGTCTACTCATTTACATGTGGTTTCAGGGTTAAGGCTTCAGCTCCTAGACTCTCCTTTTCACTGGCCACTACTTGGTTCGCTCACGTGTGGTCGTGCGTTTCCGTGTGTATGTACGTCGTGGGTGCGTGTGCATCGTGTCATGTCCACACGATCGTAAATCATTCACTCTTGTGATGTATCTTGTGAGACTTGGCACCAACATGTGGCGGGGAATATACACTCTGTTTTGATTGGTCCACGCTACATCATACGCCTTTTTCATTGGTCATTATTCAAGCATAAAAGCCGGGCACAGCTATTAAAGGAAGGCAATACTTCAACCAGGTAAATGTCCAACGCTATTTTTAGCGCATATTGAGCGAATTAGGTAGCGGTGGGAGCAGGTTACCTAACTAGAACATAATTACGAGGTAAGGTTACGTTTCTTGCCTTTTTCAACATGAAATATGAAGTAATTACTTCAAAAATGAGTTTTGTAGCGGCTGGGGGGGGGGGGGAAGATGAAGGTGGTGGTGGAGTTGAGGGTTGGGGTGAGGGTTGTAACGGCGATGGGGTTGGGAAGGCAGCGGTAGGCTGGATGTAGTTGGGGAGGAAGAAGGGAAAGAAAACGATTGAAGGAAGTGATGAGGTGAGGAAGTAGGAAAGAAAATAAGGATAAGGGTGTGGTAAGGGTGAGTCTTGTGTGTTTGTTGTGATGGAAGTTTTGTTGTTGTTGGTGGTGGTGGTGATGGTGGTGGTGGTGGTGGTGGTGGTGGTGGTGGTGGTGGTGGTGGTGGTGGTCATGATGGTGATGGTAAAGGAGGTAGTAAAGGTGGTGGTAGTGATGGTATTGGTGGTGGCATAGGTGGTGGTGATGATAAAGGTGGTGGTGGTAAAGGTGGTAGTGGTAATAGTGGTAAAGGTGGTGGTAGTAAAGGTGGTGGTGGTGGTGGCAGTAGTGGTAAAGGTGGTGATGGTAGTGGTAATGGTAGTGGTGGTACCTGAGACTCTTGAACAGATTTTGCAATGTCCATCCTATTAATCCCCTCTCAGTATTTTGTATGTTGTAATCATGTCATTCTTGGTTCTTCTGAAAGCAGCGTTAATATAATTACTAGTATATTATAATTACTATTATACTTTATTTACGAGCAGCAAACGTAACAGAACTTAAACACTTCCCCTAGCAGTGTGTGATGGTCTGGGTGGACACTATCTGGGTTCCACACTGGTGCTGCATACTGCATCACGGACTTGACAGATGTCGTAGTGTCTGGAGTTTACCTGGAGGGGGTTTCGGGGGTCAACGCCCCCGCGGCTCGGTCTGAGACCAGGCCTCATGATGAATCAGGGTCTTAGCAACCAGCCTGTTACTGCCGGCTGCACACAAACTGACGTACGAACCACACCCTGGAAGGGTCCCTAGCATGCACTAACACCCTCACCACATCTTCACACTCTCGCAACTCCAACTTCCCCCCACCACTTACACACATCTGCATGCAATCTATCCAACCCCCTCTCCCCACATCCTCCCATGCATAAAAACCCTCATTTCATATATATATATATATATATATATATATATATATATATATATATATATATATATATATATATATATATATATATATATATATATATATATAGTATATGCAAAACAACCACTCTGAAAGAATAGAGAAATTCCAAGCACTTTCGTGACTACTCACATTATCAAGGAACTATGAAAGTAAAGCATCCAAGGAAGCTATATAAGGGGTCTGGCCAGCACCTCACTATCAGATCCCACAACGGTTAAACACCTGACGTGCGCCGACCCAACTTGGATAGGTCCTTTGCACAACTCACCCACAAACTATTCTACCCAAGAAAATTTAAAAATTATTATTTGTCCAGTGTATTATTAAATTCTTCCCAAATTCTATTAATTATAAATGGATCTAATTTATATAAACCAAAGGAAATATTCATATTATTGTCAAAACTGCTTTTTATGAAACAAGATTCAACTATATTCCTGTCGACCATGGACTTGCTTGATACTACTTTCTCAACTTTTTGAAAATCAATTGGATGGTTAAAATCTCTTACATGAATAAATAGAGCATTGGAATCTTGTCCAGTTCTAATGCTATATTTATGTTGTTTTAATCTTAGTTCGAGATTTTTACCAGTTTGACCGTAATAAACTTTATCGCAAATTTTACAAGGAATCTTATAGACACATCCATCAGCATTTTGGGGGGAATTCTTTATCAAAAGTTTTTTTTACTGTATCAAGATTTTTGAATACAACTTTAATATTAAAAGTCTTAAGAAGAGAAGGCATATCAACCAAGTTCTCATGGTAAGGGAGAACCAACATATTTTTAGTTGAATAAGGCTGGTTGTCCCTTTTTGGATTGTAAAAAGTATTTCTAGCAACTTTAAAAGATTTATCAATTACATTTCTTGGGTATTTTAAATCATTACCTATTTCATAAATTTTGGATATTTCCTCATCTATTAACTCAGGACTACAAATTCGTAAAGCTCTCAAAAACACTGATGAGAAAACAGACAGTTTGACTCTATCTTGATGCGAGGAATAATAGTGGACATAGGAACAGTTATTTGTAGGTTTTCTGTAAATTTTAAATTTGAATTCATTATTACCCTTAATAATTAAAACATCTAGAAATGGCAATGAGTTATTTTCTTCAAACTCAACAGTAAAGTTTATAGAATGGGCTAAGCTATTTAATTTTCCAAGGAAATGGTGTATATCTACATTTTTGGGCATAAGACACAAAATATCATCAACATATCTGAACCATTTAGCTCTATTAGGGAGGATTGTGTTAAGCAGCCTTGTTTCAAAAAATTCCATGTATAGGCTACTAAGAACAGGTGAAAGAGGATTTCCCATTGCCATGCATAAGAACATAAGAATGTAAGAATGTAGGAACACTGCAGAAGGCCTACTGGCCCATACGAGGCAGGTCCTTATCAAAACGACATCTACCTAAAGCTACCCAAGAAATAACTCCCGTACCCCATGACACCAATCAAACCCAGCCCCTCCCACTCATATATTTGTCCAGTCTCTTCTTAAAGCTACCCAAGGTCCGAGCCTCTATCACCCCACTGGGAAGACTGTTCCACGCATCTACAACTCTGTTAGAAAACCAGTACTTACCTATGTCCTTTCTAAATCTAAATTTATCCAACTTAAATCCATTATTCCTGGTTCTTACCTGGTTCGACACCCTCAGTACTTTATTAATATCTCCCATGTTTATGCCCGTCATCCACTTATACACTTCAATGATATCTCCCCTCATTCTACGCCTCTCCAGAGAGTGGAGATTTAAGGCTTTAAGTCTATCTTCATACGGGAGGTTCCTTACACAGTAAATCATTTTAGTCATTCTTCTCTGTATGTTCTCTAATGAGTCTATGTCCATCCTGTAGTAAGGGGACCAAAACTGAGCAGCATAATCTAAATGAGGCCTCACTAGTGATGTATAGAGCTGTAAAATAACAAAAAATAGTCATTAAATAAGGAACACATTTCCAGTTCATTATCCGTCAGCTGTCCATTCCCAGCTTTCAGAGGTCCTACTTTTTCCTTCACCTTCGTCCTATACACTTGAAAGAACCCCTTTGGATTAGTCTTTGATTCATTAGCAACTCTAATTTCATAGTCACGTTTAGCCTTTCTACTCGCCTTTTTTACTTCTCTTTTAAGCTGAACATACTGGTCAGTAAGGTTAACCTCTCCTCTTCTGATGCGCCTATAAATTCCCCATTTCTCCCCTAATAGATGCTTTAGCCTCCTGTTAACCCATTTGGGATCGTTATTATTAGACCTAATTTCTCTCTGGGGAATGTATATACTCTGGGCACTGTGTACATTATTAAGAAAACAATCATAAAAGCAGATCCCTTCATATTCATAAGTATGATTATCGTCAATAAAATCATTAGCAAGATAACCCCAATCAAGATTAGACAGATGTTCCCTAAGTCCATTATGATCGGCAGAACGAAAATCAGGGATTTTTACTGTATTATCATTATTCTTGCATCCCAATTAATGCTAAAAGTGATGGATTTGTGATCACTTGCGCCAAGCTCTTCAGTGATCTCCAGATTATTCACGAGTGTTTCCTTATTTGACAAGACTAGGTCTAACAAATTATTACCCCTGGTAGGCTCAGTTACGCTCTGTTTCAGAAAACAGTCCTGAACTGTTTCCATAAAGTCATTGGACTCTAGATTACCTGTCAAAGAATTCCAGTCAATTTGACTAAAGTTAAAGTCCCCTACTATGACTATGTTACTGTGTCCAGAAGCCCTAACAATTTCGTCCCAAAGAAGTCTTCCTCTATCGTGATCCAAGCCTGGAGGTCGGTATATCACACCTAGAATTAGTTTTTCTTGACCCTCCACGAACTCTACCCAAACAGACTCTGTTACTGCTCCATCTATTTTTATACCTGTTTTTATGCAACAATTAATATTTTCTCGAACATACAATGCAACTCCTTCCCCCTTCCCATTACATCTATCGACATTGAATAGCTTAAATCCCTGAATATTACACTCAGCAGTCATATCCCGACTCTTTAAATCATACCACGTTTCAGTTAATGCAATGATATCAAAGTTCCCAGCACATGCTACCAAACGTAGTTCATTAATTTTATTTCTTGCACTTCGACTGTTAGCATAAAATACCATCATGTTTTTTCTTCTGCACATTTTTCCTATTCATGACTCAAGAAATCGTAATGACACGATTGCAAATAAACCATACCCCCGGCCGGGATTGAACCCGCGGTCGGGTTGGAGTTTTGAGACTCTATGACCGCGGGTTCAATCCCGGCCAGGGGTATGGTTTTTTCCTATTCATCTTTGTTTTTACCCAATTTCCGAAATTATCATTACCCAGAGTTACTCCATGACAGTTACTATTAAGATTCTTAATATCAGAGCATAAGTCAATATATCCATACTCATTATTTATCATTTCTAAACCCATACCTCTAACTAATCCTAGTTTAAAGTCCTAACAACCCCCTCAACTGAGTTAGCAAGAAAACCCACACCTGCCCTGGATAAGTGAACCCCATCCCTGGCATACATGTCATTTCGGCCATAGAAGTTGTCCCAGTTGTCAATGAATGGTACTGCATTATCCTTACAGTGTTTATCCAGCCAACAATTAATACCAATTGCTCTGGACAGCCATTCATTACCAACACATCTTCTTGGCAAAATGCCACATATAACAGGGCGCCCCCCTTCTTCCTAATTATGTCTATAGCTGTCCTGAACTTTCTAACTAAATCCTCACTTCTACGCTTGCCTACATCATTGCCTCCAGCACTGAGGCAAATAATAGGATTGATCCCATTACCGTACATGATGTTGTCAAGCCGCCTAACAATGTCCTCCATCCCAGCCCCAGGAAAGCATACCCTCTGTCTCCTACTCCTCTCCTCCTCCTCTCCAAACTTCTGAGTGTAAAACTTATCATTAAATACAAATTTTGCATCAACAATGCAAAGTTTAATAAGTTTAATGATAGTAGGAACTGGCAATGGTAAATCATAGTTAACGAGTTCTTCAGATAAGAAACTTAATAAATCATCAACAGGAACTTTCGTAAACAAGGAAGTAACATCAAAACTAACCATGTTAAAATCATTTAAGTCAGTCAAGGAGCTTAATTTATCAACCAAGTCTATGTTGTTTTTAACATTAAAGTTAGAAATTTTGCCAACAATAGGGCTCAAAATATCAACAAGCCATTTAGATAATTTATTTGAAACTGACCCTATGGAGCTAATAATTGGTCTGACTGGATTCCCTGGTTTGTGTGTTTTTATTAGTCCATACATGTAAGGTAAAGATGGATTAGTGGAAGTAAATTGTTTGACTAATTCATCTTTGCCTTTCAGTAGAAGTTTTATTGTTTTATTGAAATTGCTGTTAACGGTTTCTAGGGGATTTTTCCTAAGTTTAGAATAGGTTTCAGTATCATCTAAGAGATTATTCATTTTTTCTTGGTAATCATTTTCTTTCATAATTACTATTGCATTTATTTTGTCTGCTTTAGTAAGGCGCAAATTTTTATTGTTATTAAGTGTATCATAAGACTTAAAGAATCTTTGAGGGCAATTGGGAATGTTTGGTTTTAACATAGAGCTATATACTATTCCTTTACTAATATTAATTTCATCAGAGGATAAATCAGAAAATTTTTCAAAGTTACAAAAGGCTTTTGCAATTTCAACATTATTAAGTTTTTTTGAAGTTGCAAAACTTAGGCCAAAACCTAGAGCAGCAGTTGTATGTTTGTCTAAAATTTCATCTGATAAGTTAGTTACAAAATTCTTATTAGCATGCTTTGTCCAATCACTATTTTCAATTAAAATGTCTAATTTTCTTTGTAGTTTGCTCTTGAGTTCATTACAAATTCTTCTGAGTTTATTATAGCAATGATCCAACATACTGTGTTTCCATTCTGATGGAATGGCCTGATTAAAAGAGTATTTTTTGTTTCTCAATATTTTGAATGCTTCCTTCTCCTGTATTTTAGTTATTTCAATATGTTTCTGAAGAATAATTCTCCTAAAATCATCAAAAGGACGATCTCTCATGTCAAGGATGATATTGGGTAAAAGAGACTTGGGCAGAACTTGTTCATTTAAACAATTTTTTAAAAAATTAAGTCGAATTTTTAACTTGTGAGACTTGATCAGTGCAGAAGAAAACTGTGAAACGAAAGATATATGATTAGGAAAGTTTATCGAGAACATTCTGAAGAGTCGTGTGGTATCCATTAATGCAATAAGATCACAGTAAACAGGTGATTTCAGAATATGCAAAACAACCACTCTGAAAGAATAGAGAAATTCCAAGCGCTTTCGTGACTACTCACATTATCAAGGAACTATGAAAGTAAAGCATCCAAGGAAGCTATATAAGGGGTCTGGCCAGCACCTCACTATCAGATCCCACAACGGTTAAACACCTGACGCGCGCCGACCCAACTTGGATAGGTCCTTTGCACAACTCACCCACAAACTATTCTACCTTGATATATAAATATATATTTTTTATTATTATTATCACACTGGCCGATTCCCACCAAGGCAGGGTGGCCCGAAAAAGAAAAACTTTCACCATCATTCACTCCATCACTGTCTTGCCAGAAGGGTGCTTTACACTACAGTTTTAAACTGCAACATTAACACCCCTCCTTCAGAGTGCAGGCACTGTACTTCCCATCTCCAGGACTCAAGTCCGGCCTGCCGGTTTCCCTGAATCCCTTCATAAATGTTACTTTGCTCACACTCCAACAGCACGTCAAGTATTAAAAACCATTTGTCTCCATTCACTCCTATCAAACACGCTCACGCATGCCTGCTGGAAGTCCAAGCCCCTCGCACACAAAACCTCCTTTACCCCCTCCCTCCAACCCTTCCAAGGCCGACCCCTACCCCGCCTTCCTTCCACTACAGACTGATACACTCTTGAAGTCATTCTGTTTCGCTCCATTCTCTCTACATGTCCGAACCACCTCAACAACCCTTGACTAGCCACCAACCTTGATGTAAGTTACAACGAGTGACTAGCCACCAACCTTGATGTAAGTTACAACGAGTGACTAGCCACCAACCTTGATGTAAGTTACAACGAGTGACTAGCCACCAACCTTGATGTAAGTTACGAGTGACTAGCCACCAACCTTGATGTAAGTTACAACGAGTGACTAGCCACCAACCCTGATGTAAGTTATAACGAGTGACTAGCCACCAACCCTGATGTAAGTTACAACGAGTGACTAGCCACCAACCTTGATGTAAGTTACAACGAGTGACTAGCCACCAACCTTGATGTAAGTTACAACGAGTGACTAGCCACCAACCCTGATGTAAGTTACAACGAGTGACTAGCCACCAACCTTGATGTAAGTTTCGAGTGACTAGCCACCAACCTTGATGTAAGTTACAACGAGTGACTAGCCACCAACCTTGATGTAAGTTACAACGAGTGACTAGCCACCAACCTTGATGTAAGTTACGAGTGACTAGCCACCAACCTTGATGTAAGTTACAACGAGTGACTAGCCACCAACCTTGATGTAAGTTACAACGAGTGACTAGCCACCAACCTTGATGTAAGTTACAACGAGTGACTAGCCACCAACCTTGATGTAAGTTACGAGTGACTAGCCACCAACCTTGATGTAAGTTACAACGAGTGACTAGCCACCAACCCTGATGTAAGTTACAACGAGTGACTAGCCACCAACCTTGATGTAAGTTACAACGAGTGACTAGCCACCAACCTTGATGTAAGTTATAACGAGTGACTAGCCACCAACCCTGATGTAAGTTACAACGAGTGACTAGCCAACAACCTTGATGTAAGTTACAACGAGTGACTAGCCACCAACCCTGATGTAAGTTACAACGAGTGACTAGCCACCAACCTTGATGTAAGTTACAACGAGTGACTAGCCAACAACCTTGATGTAAGTTATAACGAGTGACTAGCCACCAACCTTGATGTAAGTTATAACGAGTGACTAGCCACCAACCTTGATGTAAGTTACAACGAGTGACTAGCCACCAACCCTGATGTAAGTTACAACGAGTGACTAGCCACCAACCTTGATGTAAGTTATAACGAGTGACTAGCCACCAACCCTGATGTAAGTTACAACGAGTGACTAGCCAACAACCTTGATGTAAGTTACAACGAGTGACTAGCCACCAACCCTGATGTAAGTTACAACGAGTGACTAGCCAACAACCTTGATGTAAGTTACAACGAGTGACTAGCCAACAACCTTGATGTAAGTTACAACGAGTGACTAGCCAACAACCCTGATGTAAGTTACAACGAGTGACTAGCCAACAACCTTGATGTAAGTTACAACGAGTGACTAGCCAACAACCTTGATGTAAGTTACAACGAGTGACTAGCCACCAACCCTGATGTAAGTTACAACGAGTGACTAGCCAACAACCTTGATGTAAGTTATAACGAGCGACTAGCCACCAACCCTGATGTAAGTTACAACGAGTGACTAGCCACCAACCTTGATGTAAGTTACAACGAGTGACTAGCCACCAACCTTGATGTAAGTTACGAGTGACTATCCACCAACCCTGATATAAGTTACAAGGAGTGACTATCCACCAACCCTGATGTAAGTTACAACGAGTGGGTGGGCACCAACCTTGATGTAAGTTACGAGTGACTATCCACCAACCCTGATATAAGTTACAACGAGTGACTATCCACCAACCCTGATGTAAGTTACAACGAGTGACTAGCCACCAACCTTGATGTAAGTTTCAACGAGTGACTAGCCACCAACCCTGATATAAGTTACAACGAGTGACTAGCCACCAACCTTGATGTAAGTTACAACGAGTGACTAGCCACCAACCCTGATATAAGTTACAACGAGTGACTAGCCACCAACCTTGATGTAAGTTACAACGAGTGACTAGCCACCAACCTTGATGTAAGTTACGAGTGACTATCCACCAACCCTGATGTAAGTTACAACGAGTGATTAGCCACCAACCTTGATGTAAGTTACGAGTGACTAGCCACCAACCTTGATGTAAGTTACAACGAGTGACTAGCCACCAACCGTGATGTAAGTTACAACGAATGACTAGCCGCCAGCCTTGATATAAGTTTCAAATAGTGACTAGCCAGCAACCCTGATTTAAGTTACAACGAGTGACTAGCCACCAACCCTGATTTAAGTTACAACAAGTGACTAGCCACCATCCTTGATGCAAGTTACAACAAGTGACTAGCCACCAACCCTGATGTAAGTTACAAGGAGTGACTATCCACCAACCCTGAAGTAAGTTACAACGAGTGGGTGGGCACCAACCCTGATGTAAGTTACAACGAGTGATTAGCCACCAACCCTGATGTAAGTTACAAGGAGTGACTATCCACCAACCCTGATGTAAGTTAAAACGAGTGACTAGCCACCAACCTTGATGTAAGTTACGAGTGACTAGCCACCAACCTTGATGTAAGTTACAACGAGTTACTAGCCACCAACCCTGATGTAAGTTGCAACGAGTGACTAGCCACCAACCCTGATGTAGGTTACAATGAGTGACTAGCCACCAACCTTGATGTAAGTTATAACGAGTGACTGGCCACCAACCTTGATGTAAGTTAAAACGAGTGACTGGCCACCAACCCTGATGTAAGTTATAACGAGTGACTGGCCACCAACCCTGATGTAAGTTATAACGAGTGACTGGCCACCAACCCTGATGTAAGTTACAACGTGTGACTAGCCACCAACCTTGATATAAGTTACAACGAGTGACTAGCCACCAACCTTGATGTAAGTTACAACGAGTGACTAGCCACCAACCTTGATGTAAGTTACAACGAGTGACTAGCCACCAACCTTGATGTAAGTTATAACGAGTGACTAGCCAAACCTTGATGTAAGTTACGAGTAACTAGCCACCAACCCTGATGTAAGTTACAACGAGTGACTAGCCAAACCTTGATGTAAGTTACGAGTAACTAGCCACCAACCCCGATGTAAGTTACGAGTAACTAGCCACCAACCCTGATGTAAGTTACAACGAGTGACTAGCCACCAACCTTGATGTAAGTTACAACGAGTGGCTAGCTACCAACCTTGATGTAAGTTACAACGTGTGACTAGCCACCAACCTTGATATAAGTTACAACGAGTGACTAGCCACCAACCTTGATGTAAGTTACAACGAGTGACTAGACACCAACCCTGATGTAAGTTACAACGAGTGACTAGCCAACAACCTTGATGTAAGTTACAACGAGTGACTAGCCACCAACCTTGATGTAAGTTGCAACGAGTGACTAGCCATCAACCTTGATGTAAGTTACAACGAGTGACTAGCCAACAACCTTGATGTAAGTTACAACGAGTGACTAGCCATCAACCTTGATGTAAGTTACAACGAG
>NC_091293.1:52333547-52475959 GCF_038502225.1 Cherax quadricarinatus
CTGTATGTTCTGACATCTCAAACAAATTGTGTGGCCGAGTGGACCAGAGCACTGCCTGAGAATCTTGACCGTCCTCAGCAGAAGTTTCGAATCCTGCTGACTGCGATCTTTCTTTGTATATACCCGCTTGTTTCTGCGTGCTGCATTGATTATATATATATATATATATATATATATATATATATATATATATATATTAAAGGTAGTAGGTTGGTAGACAGCAACCGCCCAGGGAGGTACTACCGTCCTGCCAAGTGAGTGTAAAACGTAAGCCTGTAATTGTTTTACACGATGGTAGGATTGCTGGTGTTTTTTTCTGTCTCATAAACATGCAAGGTTTCAGGTACGTCTTGCTACTTCTGCTTACACTTAGGTCACACTACACATACATGTACAAGCATATGTATACACACCCCTCTGGGTTTTCTTCTATTTTCTTACTAGCTCTTGTTCTTGTTTATTTCCTCTTATCTCCATGGGGAAGTGGAACAGAATTCTTCCTCCGTAAGCTATGCGTGTTGTAAGAGGCGACTAAAATGCCAGGAGCAAGGGGCTAGTAACCCCTTCTCCTGTATATATTACTAAATATGAAAGGAGAAACTTTTGTTTTTCCTTTTGGGCCACCCCACCTCGGTGGGATACGGCTGGTGTGTTGAAAGAAAGAAAGATATATATATATATTTATATATATATTTATATATATATTTATATATATATTTATATATATATATATTCAACAAGTCGGCCGTCTCCCACCGAGGCAGGGTGACCCAAAAAGAAAGAAAATCCCCCAAAAGAAAATACTTTCATCATCATTCAACACTTTCACCTCATTCACACATAATCACTGTTTTTGTAGAGGTGCCCAGTATACAACAGTTTAGAAGTATATACGTATAAAAAATACACAATATATCCCTCCAAACTACCAATATCCCAAACCCCTCCTTTAGAGTGCAGGCACTGGACTTCCCATTTCCAGAACTCAAGTCCGGTTAAATAAAATAACCGGTTTCCCTGAGTCCCTTCACTAAATATTACCCTGCTCACACTCCAACAGCTCATCAGGTCCCAAATACCATTTGTCTCCATTCACTCCTATCTAACACGCTTGCTGGAAGTCCGAACCCCTCGCCCACAACATCTCCTTTACCCCCTCCCTCCAACCTTTTTGAGGATGACCCCTACCCCGCCTTCCTTTCCCTACAGTTTTATACGCTCTCCATGTCATTCTACTTTGATCCATTCTCTCTAAATGACCAAACACCTCAACAAACCCTCTTCAGCCCTCTGACTAATACTTTTATTAACTCCACACCTTCTCCTAATTTCCACACTCCGAATTTTCTGCATAATATTTACACCACACATTGCCAAGGCTTAGACAGGACATCTCTACAGCCTTCAACTGCCTCCACGCTGCAGCATTTACCACCCAAGCTTCACATCCATATAAGAGTGTTGGTACTACTATACTTTCATACATTCCCTTCTTTGCCTCCATAGATAACATTTTTTGCCACCACATATACCTCAATGCACCACTCACCTTTTTTTCCATCATCAATTCTATGATTAGCCTCATCCTTCATAAATCCATCCGCTGGCACATCAACTCCCAAATATCTGAAAACATTCACTTCTTCCATACTCCTCCCCAATTTGATATCCAATTTTTCTTTATCTAAATCATTTGATACTCTCATCACCTTACTCTTTTCTATGTTCACTTTCAACTTTCTGCCCTTACACACACTCCCAAATTCGTCCACTAACCTTCGCAATTTTTCTTTAGAATCTCCCATAAGCACAGTATCATCAGCAAAAAGTAACTGTGTCACTTGCCATTTTGAATTTAATTCCCCATAATTTAATCCCACCCCTCTCCCGAACACCCTTGCATTTACTTCTCTTATAACCCCATCTATAAATATATTAAACAACCATGGTGACATTACACATCCCTGTCTAAGACCTACTTTTACCGGGAAGTAGTCTCCCTCTCTTCTACACACCCTAACCAGAGCCTCACTATCCTCATAAAAACTCTTTATAGCATTTAGTAACTTACCACCTATTCCACATACTTGCAACATCTGCCACATTGCTTCCCTATCCACTCTTTCATATGCCTTTTCAAAATCCATAAATGGAATAAAAACTTCCCTACCTTTATCTAAATACTGCTCACACATATGCTTCAGTGTAAAACACTTGATCTACACATCCCCTACCCACTCTAAAACCTCCTTGCTCATCCGCAATTCTACATTCTGTCTTACCTCTAATTCTTTCAATAATAACCCTACCGTACACTTTTCCTGGTATGCTCAGTAAACTTATTCCTCTATAATTTTTACAGTCTCTTTTGTCCCCCTTCCCTTTATATAAAGGGACTATACACGCTCTCCACCAATCCCTAGGTACCTTCCCCTCTTTCATACATTTATTAAACAAAAATACCAACCACTCCAACACTATGTCCCCCCCCTGCTTTTAACATTTGTGTCATGATCCCGTCAGTTCCAGTTGCTTTACCCCCTTTCATTCTAAGTAATGCCTCACTCACCTTCCCCACACTCACATCCTGCTCTTCTTCACTCCTAAAAGATGATACACCTCCCTGGCCAGTGCATGAAATTACCGCCCCCCATTCTTCGTCAATATTTAAAAGTTCCTCAAAATATTCTCGCCATCTACCCAAAACCTCCATCTCCCCATCTACTAACTCCCCTACTCTGTTTTTAACTGACAAATTCATTTGTTCCCTAGGCTTTCTTAATTAACTTGTTTAGCTCACTCATTTTTTTTTTCTTATTTTCATTAAAATTTCCTGACAGTACCTCTCCCACTCTATCATCCGCTCTCCTTTTGCACTCTCTCACCACTCTCTTCACCTTTCTTTTACTCTCCACATACTCTACTCTTCTCATAACATTTCTGTTTTGTAAATACCTCTCATATGCTACCTTTTTTTCTTTTATCACACCCTTTACTTTATCATTCCACCAATCACTCCTCTTTCCTCCTGCACCCACCCTCCTATAAATATATATATATATATATATATATATATATATATATATATATATATATATATATATATATATATATATATATATATATATATATATATATATATATATATATATATATATATATATATATATATATATATATATATATATAATCTATAATTTCATATAGAATATAAAATATACGGGGTGGTAGGAGATGAAATATTCAAAAAGCTCCGGGGAGAACCTTGAATTTTTCCTGGGGTACGTTTATTGTCTTCTCTGAGGATGAGGGTCCCCAGTAAAGTTCTAGAGGTGGTACCTCCCTATAAATATATATATATATATATATATATATATATATATATATATATATATATATATATATATATATATATATATATATATATATATATATATGCAAATATGCAATAAGATCACAGTAAACAGGTGATTTCAGAATATGCAAAACAACCACTCTGAGAGAATAGAGAAATTCTAAGCGCTTTCGTGACTACTCACATTATCAAGTAGTAGTCACGACCGCGCTTGGAATTTCTCTATTCTTTCAGAGTGGTTGTTTTGTATATATATATATATATATATATATATATATATATATATAGGATGGGGTCCACCTCTGGTGTAAATTGTGGGACCCATAGCCTCGGAGAAGTGGATAAAAAGGCTTCAAGGAAGAATATTTGGATTTCTTCCTGAAGCCATTTGAATATTCCACTTCCCCTACCACCCCATCTTTTGAACTATTTTTTTTTTTTTTTTTTTACCAATAGGAATATTTTATTACATAATATGGCACAGAAGATTTAAGAGATACATTGTTGATATAAAGGTGGCATATACGGTACATGTTGTTACGTGTGTATCACCGATTATATATGTATATATATATATATATATATATATATATATATATATATATATATATATATATATATATATATATATATATGTACATATATATATATATATATATATATATATATATATATATATATATATATATATATATATATATATATATATATATATATATATATATATATATATATATCAATAACAACACTGCACTAGCCAAGGACTCGAACCCATGCTGCTTTGGCCTGCCTCATGGTGGGCGAAAATACATGACACCCTTATCTACTGAACCATACGATCCTTAAAAGTAGGGCATCCAGCGGAACTGGATGTTGTACTCCCTACCCAAGGACACACAATGGTGTGGATGACTCTAGGCTAATTAGCTTAGAGTCATGCCCTACTGGATGCCCTACTCTTAAGGATCGTATGGTTCAGTGGATAAGGGTGTCATGTGTTTTCGCCCACCATGAGGCAGGCAAAAGCAGCATGGGTTCGAGTCCTTGGCTAGTGCAGTGTTGTTATTGATCAATACCACTCGATCAATACCACTCGATCAATACCAATCGATCAATACCACTCGATTGGAAGGGTTACTCCAGTTTCTTGGAATATTTTATGGCGTATTTTACGGCGAACGAGACGCTCCGGTGTCGAGGACGCCCTCTTAATTCTGACTGGCTAAATTTGGGAAAAAAGATAAACGGTAAGATAAGATTTCGTTCGGATTTTTAACTCCATAGGGTTAGCCACCCAGGATAACCCAAGAAAGGAAGTGCGTCATCGGGGACTGTCTGTCTTATTTCCATTGGGGTCCTCAATCTTGTCCCCCAGGATGCGACCCACACCAGTCGACTAACACCAAGGTACCTACTTGCTGCTAGGTGAACAGGACAACAGGTGTACGGTAACGCGTCGAAATGTTCCTACTCCGCCGGGAATCGAACCCGCCAGGCCCTCTGTGTTTGAAGTGAGCTTTGCCAACCAGGCCACAGGGTCACCACCAGGCCACGGGGTCACCTCCAGGCCATGGGGTCACCGCCAGGTCACGGGGTCACCACCAGGCCACGGGGTCACCACCAGGCCATGGGGTCACCGCCAGGTCACGGGGTCACCACCAGGCCACGGGGTCACCACCAGGCCATGGGGTCACCGCCAGGCCACGGGGTCACCACCAGGCCAAGGGGTCACCACCAGGCCACGGGGTCACCACCAGGCCACTGGGTCACCACCAGGCCACTGGGTCACCACCAGGCCACGGGGTCACCACCAGGCCACTGGGTCACCACCAGGCCACTGGGTCACCACCACGCCACGGGGTCACCACCAGGCCACGGGGTCTCCACCAGGCCATGGGGTCTCCGCCAGGCCACGGGGTCTCCGCCAGGCCACGGGGTCACCACCAGGCCACGGGGTCTCCACCAGGCCATGGGGTCACTGCCAGGCCACGCGGTCACCACCAGGCCACGGGGTCACCACCAGGCCACGGGGTCACCACCAGGCCACTGGGTCACCACCAGGCCACGGGGTCACCACCAGGCCACTGGGTCACCACCAGGCCACGGGGTCACCACCAGGCCACTGGGTCTCCACCAGGCCACGGGGTCACCACCAGGCCACGGGGTCACCACCAGGCCACGGGGTCACCACCAGGCCACGGTATCCATGGTAATAATGGTAATAAAGTTATGTTAAGCCTGAGGCATTACATATAAAAACACGTGTTGATGGTTCGTTCTGCGGTTGTTTACCATTGTTGAAGCAGCTGACTGCCAGGTTTGCCAGATGAAATTTTCAAACAGTGGTAAATTAGCGTGCTTAAAATGCTCTAAATCTGCTGGAACCTGCGCTAAAAACTACGCTGTTTTTTCCGTATAGTAGTGCTAGAAAACCACGTAGTATACAGGCGGCTATTCTAGATTTGCTAAATCCCAATCCTGAGTTGACATTCAGAATTGTCAGTAAAATGTTCTTTACAGATGTAACTTAAATGGTTAACTACTCTTAATGAACAATGTTCGGCAATTAACAAAGACAAATTTCCCTCTGTTCTTACATCATCGCTTAGTTTTTTCAAACTGAAGTAATGTTTATCTTTGTGTACGAAATGGTTCATCAGTTTTCTTGTGTTTTGCAGAATGTTTGTGTCTTTCAGTGTCACTCAGTTTAGCTGCAGTTGAACATATACATGACACTCACTTATGTGAGTCACGTTCAGTACGTGAACTGGATCTGACTGGCTGTGTTCACTGTGTTCACTGTCTCGATGCATGCAAGTGCATTTGTCTACAGCTATGCATATTCATTTGTGATGGTTTTTCATGCGCTTTAAAAATATTTCATGTTGTTAGGTAAGACACATATGCAACAGTTAGGTATCTTTATTTCGAAACGTTTCGCCTACACAGTAGGCTTCTTCAGTCGAGTACAGAAAAGTTGATAGAAGCAGAAGATACTTGAAGACGATGTAATCAGTCCATCACCCTTAAAGTTTTGAGGTGGTCAGTCCCTCAGTCTGGAGAAGAGCATTGTTCCATAGTATGAAACAATATGGAGATGAAGTGACAGGATGGAGCCTTATATAGCGCCAAGAGGTGAGACGTAGGTCACTAGGAGAGGTAAGAACTCAGATGTTGGGAGGACAGGTCCCTCTCAAATCCAGCCGTTCTCACTAGTAGAGGTTGTCGAAGTTGATTGCAGGTCTGTACCAAGATACCCTTGTGTTGCAGTGTCTGATAGATTGAACATTAAAATGGTATAAAATACCGACAGGTTGTTAGGTAAGACACATATGCAACAGTTAGGTATCTTTATTTCGAAACGTTTCGCCTACACAGTAAGCTTCTTCAGTCGAGTACAGAAAAGTTGATAGGCGAAACGTTTCGAAATAAAGATACCTAACTGTTGCATATGTGTCTTACCTAACAACCTGTCGGTATTTTATACCATTTTAATGTTCAAAAATATTTCATGTTTATATTTTTAAAATTATTGATTTTACTATTTAATAAGAGAAAAATGTACTACAACGCTACCTAAACAAATCTACGGTGAGCAAATGGCTCCTTTTGTGTATACTACTGTATACCGATATCTTTTTTTTTTTTTTTTGAACCCCTTATAAAATATCTCAGTTTTACTTTTTATATCTGTTAATGTTCTCTTAATATCAGGATCGTTTGAGGCAAGTAAAAATATTATTACCAGGTTGTTTGATGGTAAACAGGCGAATTAGTCTACTGTTGATACCTGTAGTCCATCCCACTCCATCACCTGGATTACCTTAGCCTACCGCTGCTCAGCGCACACGAATTTATACGATTATTTATGATCATATTTTTTATATTTATTCAATATTTTATACAAAATAATTTACACGCTTCATTATTGGATTATAAACTGGAGCTTAGATTACCAGCTAGTATTACAACACTTCTCCTTCAGCCTTCAAGATGCTGAGTAAATTTTCTAAACTTATTTTGGGGGAAAATATCGTCTTCGATGCCGCAAAATACGGATATTCATCGGCGTCAAGGCACGCCCCTTGAAGGCAGCTTTCCAGTCAATATTAACATGCAATATTAACAACAATATTAACAGTGCCTGCACTCTGAAGGAGGGGTGTTAATGTTGCAGTTTAAAAACTGTAGTGTAAAGCACCCTTCTGGCAAGACAGTGATGGAGTGAATGATGGTGAAAGTTTTTCTTTTTTGGGCCACCCTGCCTTGGTGGGAATCGGCCGGTGTGATAATAAAAAAAAAAAAAAATTAACATGCTGGAAAATTTTTAATCTCTTCTGCATATCTACAGACGTCCCAAGTCCAGTTACTATTGTTATTAATTGTCTGTCAGTCTTTCCAATATATGATTAATTAAAGATTTTCAAAGGACTCTCACATACTGTATAGTGGGAACATCAGTGGTGGTTTACGACGCAATATTGCAAATAATAGTTCAGAAACGAGCTAAAATTAATACCTAAACATTTACTGGTGCGACAAACTGTGATACTGACAAAGAAAATATTAAAATATTAATGTCATTTTTAAAATTAACAAGAATAAGGTGTTAGTATATATGGTAACATATATGCTTATCTTCGGTTGATGTGCACCTTAGGCAACATGCTGAGTATAATGCTCAGTCGGAGGTCCTTCTCTTTTATTTTGAAGATTGAGACACTTATGCAGCATATGGGAATCTTTATTCAAAAAACGTTTCGCCACACAGTGGCTTCTTCAGTCCAATACAAAGAGGAAGGCGTAAGGAGAGGAGGAGAATGAGGTAATCAGTCCCTCAACCTGGAGTCGATGTGTTCAGTCCATCAATCTTGTAGAATGTACAGCATAGGGCCGTAGACGTGGCTTATATACTGTAGTGATGTGAGGTGAAGCAGGCGGAGGCGGGGTCATAGTGGTACCATCCACCTTTGGACGAAGACCTACTTCGATAAATTAGACACATGTGCAACTCTTGGGTATCTTTATTGAGGAAACGTTTCGCCACACAGTGGCTTCATCAGTCCATACGAAGGAGAAACTTGAAGAACAGGAGGAGAATGAGGTAATCAGTCCCTCAACCTTGAGTCGATGTGTTCAGTCCATCAGTCTTGAATAGAGTACGACATATCAGCGGAGAAGCAGCTTATAAACCGTATGGCAGGAGAGGTGCAGCAGTCCTACTTCCACATTGAACAAATGTGACACGACCTTTGACTGCTGCACCTCTCCTGCCATACGGTTTATAAGCTGCTTCTCCGCTGATATGCCGTATTCTATTCAAGATTGATGGACTGAACACATCGACTCAAGGTTGAGGGACTGATTACCTCATTCTCCTCCTGTTCTTCAAGTTTCTCCTACGTATGGACTGATGAAGCCACTGTGTGGCGAAACGTTTCCTCAATAAAGATACCCAAGAGTTGCACATGTGTCTAATTTATCTATATACAAAAGATGAGGTAATCAGTCCCTCGGCCTTGGAGTTAGTGTTCACAGCATCGTGGTGGAGATGCTGTGAACACTAACTCCAAGGCCGAGGGACTGATTACCTCATCTTTTGTATATAGTTCTACTGTCTTCCTATTATGTCCTAGAATCTGTATTGATAAAGCCACTGGATGGCGAAACGTCTACAATAAAGATATCCAGATGTTGCACATGTGTCTTAACTTTCATATTGTCGGTATTTTATACCTTTCTTGCACAACATAATGGGTATAGCTGGCGGTATACATACTACTGACGTGTATGAATGTAAGTAAATAATCTCTTAATCACAGTTCTTAATATATCTTATAGTATCTTTTATAGACACTCCCAGCCACTATTTATTCTTTCTTCTTGTTGTTGTCTTGTTATTACTGATCTTTTTTCTTCTTTTTCTCCTCCTCCTCCTCCTTTCCTCTTCGCTTGTGTATAAATTAAACTGTGTTAGGTAAGACACATATGCAACAGTTAGGTATCTTTATTTCGAAACGTTTCGCCTACACAGTAGGCTTCTTCAGTCGAGTACAGAAGTATCTTCTGCTTCTATCAACTTTTCTGTACTCGACTGAAGAAGCCTACTGTGTAGGCGAAACGTTTCGAAATAAAGATACCTAACTGTTGCATATGTGTCTTACCTAACAACCTGTCGGTATTTTATACCATTTTAATGTTCAATCTGTCAGACACTGCAACACAAGGGTATCTTGGTACAGACCTACAATCAACTTCGACAACCTCTACTAGTGAGAACGGCTGGATTTGAGAGGGACCTGACCTCCCAACATCTGAGTTCTTACCTCTTCTAGTGACCTACGTCTCACCTGTTGGCGCTATATAGGCTCCATCCTGTCACTTCATCTCCATATTGTTTCATTCTATGGAACAATGCTCTTCTCCAGACTGAGGGACTGACCACCTCAAAACTTTAAGGGTGATGGACTGATTACATCGTCTTCAAGTATCTTCTGCTTCTATCAACTTTTCTGTACTCGACTGAAGAAGCCTACTGTGTAGGCGAAACGTTTCGAAATAAAGATACCTAACTGTTGCATATGTGTCTTACCTAACAACGAGTACAGAAAAGTTGATACTCGACTGAAGAAGCCTACTGTGCAGGCGAAACGTTTCGAAATAAAGATACCTAACTGTTGCATATGTGTCTTACCTAACAATCTGTCGGTATTTTATACCATTTTAATGTTCAAATTAAACTGTTCTTCCGTAAGTGGGTGAGTATAGCGTATCGGGGCCTCCATTAGAAGGATAACGAGGTGTGTTAACGAGCCAGCAATTTGATAGTTTGGATGAGCCTTTAGCATCCACTCCCGCCTCATCACCTTATTTAAAATCACGTATATTTTTTTTTTCTGTTTTGGTGGGGCAAGAGTTGTTATAGGTGAGAATCTCGCATTCGTTGCTATCACTGGTCTCGCCACTCACTTTTACAGGTTGGTACCACTGATCTCCAATTTGTGTTTCTGACAGGTTGGTACCATTGGTCTCCCTGCTTTACTTCTCAGTGGTTGGCACCACTGGTCTTCCTGCTATGGTTCTCAGAGATTGGCACCACTGGTCTTCCTGCTTTGGTTCTCAGAGGTTGGCACCACTGGTCTTCCTGCTATGGTTCTCAAAGGTTGGCACCACTGGTCTTCCTGCTATGGTTCTCAGAGGTTGGCACCATTGGTCTTCCTGCTATGGTTCTCAAAGGTTGGCACCACTGGTCTTCCTGCTATGGTTCTCAAAGGTTGGCACCACTGGTCTTCCTGCTATGGTTCTCAGAGGTTGGCACTACTGGTCTTGATGCTATGGTTCTCAAAGGTTGGCATCACTGGTCTTCCTGCTATGGTTCTCAGAGGTTGGCACCACTGGTCTTCCTGCTATGGTTCTCAGAGGTTGGCACCACTGGTCTTCCTGCTATGGTTCTTAAAGGTTGGCACCACTGGCCTTGATAAATTAGACACATGTGCAACTCTTGGGTATCTTTATTGAGGAAACGTTTCGCCACACAGTGGCTTCATCAGTCCATACGTAGGAGAAACTTGAAGAACAGGAGGAGAATGAGGTAATCAGTCCCTCAACCTTGAGTCGATGTGTTCAGTCCATCAATCTTGAATAGAATACGGCATATCAGCGGAGAAGCAGCTTATAAACCGTATGGCAGGAGAGGTGCAGCAGTCATAGGTCGTGTCACATTTGTTCAATGTGGAAGTAGGTCGTGCCCAAGAATTAGGCAAGCGAAGAATTCCTAAGTATTAAGATCCCAAGAAGTTGCAGTGTCTGACAGATTTGTAGATGAATGGTTCAGAGAACCGACATGTTGATAAATTAGACACATGTGCAACTCTTGGGTATCTTTATTGAGGAAACGAGATGAAGTGACAGGATGGAGCCTTATATAGCGCCAGGAGGTGAGACGTAAGTCACTAGAAGAGGTAAGAACGCAGATGTTGGGAGGTCAGGTCCCTCTCAAATCCAGCCGTTCTCACTAGTAGAGGTTGTCGATGGAGGCTTGTCCTGTCTACTACTGGTGATGTCCTTGATGGTCGTGGTTGTGGAGGTAGATACTTGGAATGATGTATTGGAAAAGATGTTGGAAACATGTTTGGCAATGGAGTTGGTGGGGAGGACTATGTATCTCTTCTCGGCAGTGTCTTCTCTGGGTGTGTTGAAGATGTTTAATGCCCGCCATCTGCAGTCTCTGATGAAGTGACGAGGATAGTGTTTAGAAAATACTTGTTCAATTATAGTGCATTCTTCCTCAAGGAACTCATTGCTGCAGATTCTGAGTGCACGCAGGAAGAAGCCTATAATTACACCACGTTTGGTTTTGGTGTCGTGGTGAGAGTAGAAGTGGAGAAGATCGTTTTGGTTGGTGGGTTTTCGATAGACTTTAAAACGAAGTTCGTGGTCAGCTTTGCAGAGCAGAACATCAAGGAAAGGAAGAGTGTTGTCGACTTCTTCTTCAAGTGTGAACTGGATTGAAGGCTCGACCTGGTTGAGCTTGTCTTGGAGAGCTTGAACGTTGAAGCGTTTAGGAGTTATGAGGAGAATGTCGTCAACATAACGGAGCCAGGTGACAGACGAAGGAATAGTGGTGGAGAAACGTTCGGCTTCTAGATGTTCCATGTATAGGTTCGCCAGGACCGCACTGAGTGGCGAACCCATGGGTAGTCCAAAAGTCTGCTGAAAGAGGTGATTTTCGAAAGAGAAACACGTAAAGCCAACACATAGTTCAACAAGGTCGATGAAATCGCTGGCTGGAATGGGAAGATCAAGTGAATCGTCAATTTTCCTGCGCAAGAGATCGATGGCTTGTGTAGTAGGTACTTTGGTGAATAGGGAAGTCACGTCAAGGCTGGAAAGTTTCTTGTTCCTGATGTTGATGTTGCGAATGCGATTGAGAAGATCACCCGAGTGTTTGAGATGTGCTGGACTGATAGTGCCCAAGAGTTTAGAGAGGTGTTTTGCGAGAATTCCTGAGAGCTGGTGGGGAGCACTGCCTATTCCCGAGGATATGGGCCTCAGTGGGATACCAGGCTTGTGAGTTTTTGGCAGGCCGTACATTCTGGCAGGTCTGGGGTTGCTTGGGATGGTGTGCAGAAGTTTCTTCCCTTGTTCTGAGCCCCTCAGAATGCGGCGAGTCCTTTGAAGAAAAGTTTTAGTAAGGTTGTCCACTTGGTTAGTTGTGAGAGGTTTGTAGGTATCTGGGTCATTAAGTAGATTGAGCATTTTGTTCCTGTAATCGTCAGTGTTCATGATAACAACACCACCTCCTTTATCAGCGGTGGTGACCCTGATGGTCGTGTCTTCTGCTAAACCTTTGAGTGCATTGATGTAACCTCGAGGTATGACTGGGGAGCTGCATGTTGAGATGGCTGCTGAGATGATGCCTTGAAGATAGCCTTTTTGGTCTACTCACAACTTGTCCAATACCCCTGCCAAGCTACCCTATAACTCCACCCGGTAGATCATCAGATGCAGCATTCTCCACCTGACCTCAACATTCTGAACATGACTATAAATACTCCCGTACCTTCCACCCCAGGTAGATCTGTGTGTGACTTGATAAAGCCCACTGTGTGGGTGAAACGTTGTTAATAAAGGATCACATTATACTGCATATGTGTTTATATTTCCACTGTGTCGGAATTTGATACCATTTATTTCCATCGTGTCAAACACTGCAGTAGAAATGGATCCTTCACACAGAGAATACCTGGACCTTCTTCTAAAAACTTACTCACTTCGCAACAGACACAATTTTCTTCGTGATTGCATCCAAGAAATGGTCTTACCAAGATCTACTCCTCCTCAAATTGCCAACATCAAACCACCTTTCTCCGCTACAGCTCGGACCTACCTTGAAGAGTGTGCAGATGACTTAAACAATGCTACAAAAGAAGCTTTTCTCCAAGCCAGAACACTAGGCACAACACTCCGGGGCAACATGAACAGACGCACCGCCGAAATCATTCGCAGCAGAATTACCACAGCGAATGTTCAACAGAAGATCAGACTTACTAGGAAACTACAAACACTCTGCGATAATAGTAATTGAAAAAGTTTAGGAAGACCTGAAATTATCCAAAATCTTTCATCTCGTCCACTGGCAACCACAGAAACTGAAGCCCTCAGCTTAGGCCTCAAATTCGCAACAGGAGTTACGAAACCAAAACAAGACCTCAATTTCATCGCCAAAAACTACAGACACAATGACTCCGACTTCCAAAAAGGCTATCTTCAAGGCATCATCTCAGCAGCCATCTCAACATGCAGCTCCCCAGTCATACCTCGACTTTACATCAATTCACTCAAAGGTTTAGCAGAAGACACGACCATCAGGGTCACCACCGCTGATAAAGGAGGTGGTGTTGTTATCATGAACACTGACGATTACAGGAACAAAATGCTCAATCTACTTAATGACCCAGATACCTACAAACCTCTCACAACTAACCAAGTGGACAACCTTACTAAAACTTTTCTTCAAAGGACTCGCCGCATTCTGAGGGGCTCAGAACAAGGGAAGAAACTTCTGCACACCATCCCAAGCAACCCCAGACCTGCCAGAATGTACGGCCTGCCAAAAACTCACAAGCCTGGTATCCCACTGAGGCCCATATCCTCGGGAATAGGCAGTGCTCCCCACCAGCTCTCAGGAATTCTCGCAAAACACCTCTCTAAACTCTTGGGCACTATCAGTCCAGCACATCTCAAACACTCGGGTGATCTTCTCAATCGCATTCGCAACATCAACATCAGGAACAAGAAACTTTCCAGCCTTGACGTGACTTCCCTATTCACCAAAGTACCTACTACACAAGCCATCGATCTCTTGCGCAGGAAAATTGACGATTCACTTGATCTTCCCATTCCAGCCAGCGATTTCATCGACCTTGTTGAACTATGTGTTGGCTTTACGTGTTTCTCTTTCGAAAATCACCTCTTTCAGCAGACTTTTGGACTACCCATGGGTTCGCCACTCAGTGCGGTCCTGGCGAACCTATACATGGAACATCTAGAAGCCGAACGTTTCTCCACCATTATTCCTTCGTCTGTCACCTGGCTCCGTTATGTTGACGACATTCTCCTCATAACTCCTAAACGCTTCAACGTTCAAGCTCTCCAAGACAAGCTCAACCAGGTCGAGCCTTCAATCCAGTTCACACTTGAAGAAGAAGTCGGCAACACTCTTCCTTTCCTTGATGTTCTGCTCTGCAAAGCTGACCACGAACTTCGTTTTAAAGTCTATCGAAAACCCACCAACCAAAACGATCTTCTCCACTTCTACTCTCACCACGACACCAAAACCAAACGTGGTGTAATTATAGGCTTCTTCCTGCGTGCACTCAGAATCTGCAGCAATGAGTTCCTTGAGGAAGAATGCACTATAATTGAACAAGTATTTTCTAAACTTCACTATCCTCGTCACTTCATCAGAGACTGCAGACGACGGGCAATAAACATCTTGTTGTTAGGTAAGACACATATGCAACAGTTAGGTATCTTTATTTTGAAACGTTTCGCCTACACAGTAGGCTTCTTCAGTCGAGTACAGAAAAGTTGATAGAAGCAGAAGAGACTTGAAGACGATGTAATCAGTCCATCACCCTTAAAGTTTTGAGGTGGTCAGTCCCTCAGTCTGGAGAAGAGCATTGTTCCGAAGTCTGAAACAATATGAAGTTGAATGTATGTATGTATAATGTTCGCCAAGACCGTAGTCCTGGCACGGGTCTCAATCTTGCGATGACCCGTCTCTGGCTCCCGAGGGAGAAAGGTTTCTACAATGATGCGACATATGCATCAGTTCAACTGGTGCATCTCATAAGCGACAACACCGTATGTACTCCTAACTATGGACACTAGCGAGGAGGAGGATATGTCGTTATCACAGGCAACAGCTTGTCTGGTTCGTTGACTCCATGGTACACTAGTGTGGCCGCAGTCATCTCTAGTTCCTCTTCGGGAGGGAATATCACTCCTAGTTGCCTGCGGAGTGTCTCAGTAACTTCGCACTCCAGAAGATAGTGTGTTAGGGGCCGCTGGACAACGTGCTGACAGTACTGGCACATCTCCTCCTCAGCCTTGTCTACCATCATCTTGGCTGTGGGAAAGCCCAAACGAAGCCGATGGATGGCGGTACACTGCGCTCTGGACCAGCTTCTATCATATGGAGGGGGTTCTCCCTGAGTCGCTGCTCGGTACCACTGTTGAGATGGGGTATCACCTAAGACCTCCCTCATAAGTTTCATGGCTCTGGCAGCCACCAGTTTGGTCTGTCGTAGGCTGATTGGGACAGTAATCCCAACATGTGGATAGTCTGTTGCTGCCTTGGCTGCATCATCTGCCGCCTCATTTCCCCGGATGCCAGCATGGCTGGGGATCCAATTCAATGTCGATCTGTTACCCTGAACTTCTAAGGCTGTCATTATGCTCAGGATCGATGTGATGAGGTGAACATTGTCCTGTGGTTGAGGATGGGAGAGGGCATTGATTGCAGACGTGGAATCAACATGTATGACAGGTCGGAGTCGATGTCGTAGGGCATGTGACAATGCCTGCTGAATCGCCACCAGCTCAGCTTGAAGGATCGTGCAGTGGTCAGGGAGTCGCCAGCCTTGTGTGTGACCATTGTGGTACAGTCCAGCTGCTGCTCTCTTCCTGTCAGGGTCGACAGAACCATCTGTGAAATACACTGCACATGTGCCTCCCTCTGCCAGTGCCATGCTTGTCTCAGCATGATTGCTGAGAGTGTCTTGACTGCAGAGACGCTTAGAGATGGGTAGCTGCATGATGCAAACATCGGCTGGGTCTGGGCGCCAGGGAGGTGGTGGATGGTACCCAGCAACAGGAAGGTCACAACTCTTCTCAAGGAGTAGTTGTATAGGCAGCAGCTTCCGCCCAGCAGCACAAAACGAACGAATCCAGGAGTAGTCCGTGAAGAGTGTGGGATCTTGTGCCATGGTTGTCAATATCCGTCTCCTTAGTGGGGTACCTTGCTGCCTGTGCAGAATCGTGGCCACTTTGCAGGCGTTTATGTATCTTACTCTGTCAGCCAAGGAAGGAAGCCGGGCCTCAGATCTGAGACATACTGTGTTGGTCCAGATGGGGGCCCCAAGCATAGTTCTTATCGCCTGATTTTGTACGACCTCCACTCTTTGCCTGCTCTGCGGGAAGAGATGAGCTAACGCCGGTGCACCGTAGTCAATGAGCGAGCGTATAGCTTGTATATAGTACAAGCGAAGTACATCTTTGCTTGCCCCTGCACGGTGCCTCGTCATGGCTCTCATGGCGTTGAGTCTGAGTAGAGCACGTGACCTGACATACTCGGCCTGTTTCTGAAAGGTCAGCTTTTTATCAATGTAGATTCCCAAGTACAGGTAGGAGCCTGTCCACTCAAGTTCTATATCCTGAATACGTAATCTATTCACAGGATCTGGTCCCTTGAACATCATTGCAAGAGATTTCTCGGCCGAGATTTTGAGGCCTAGTTCCTTGCAAGACTGCGTAATTAGGTCCAAAGCTCTCTGAGCCTGTCGTTCTAAATTGCCTTTCCCATTCACTACGAGTGCAAGATCATCAGCATAGCTGAGGAGCTGTGTACCACTATGAAAGGGAAGGCTCACAAGTTCCTGCATAAGGATGTTAAACAGGGTAGGACTGAGCACACCTCCTTGTGGCGTACCGTTTTCCAGGGATTTAAAGGAAGAGTAGTGTCCCTGAAAGCTGACACAGGCCTGCCTGCCCCTAAGGTAGGACTCTATCCAGGCCAGGAGGCGTCCTTTGATTCCCTTCCGAGCTAGTATTCCCAGAATTGCTGTGGGGCTGGCTAGCTCAAATGCCTTTTCAAGGTCGAGGTAGACGACAATACTAGGTTTTTTGTTACTGTCAGCAATCTGGCTTAGTAGAGTGGTTATGCACTCTGCTGTACCCACTCCTTTGGTGAAGCCAAATATGTGATGATGAGAGGGTCCAAGTTTCCATAGGAGGCGGTTTAACACCATCCTCTCAGCAGTCTTGGCTAAGCAGCTGGTCAGCGATATGGGTCTCATACTGCCTGGGTCCTTCGGCTTTGGAATTGGTACAATGGTAGCTTTCTTCCAAGCTGCTGGGAGTGTCCTGGCCCTCCACGACTTGTTAATGACGTCTAGTATGGCCTCCCATCCACTCTGCCCAGCCCGTGCAATCATGGAGTATGTAACACCATCGATGCCCGGGGCAGTGTCACCTGTGTTCTTAATGGCACGTCGGAGTTCCAAGTCCGTGAGGTCTTCATCAGTCACATCTTCCGACTCACATGCAGCTTGTATCGTTAGCTGGCGCTGTGGCAGAAGATCCGTTTTTATATTCCGGATGTCCTGTGGGAGCTGAGTGGAGACTCCCCTGGAAGTGAAAAGCTCCACTAGTTTCTCAGCTTCCTGGGATGGGTTCGGGTGTGCTGGTGGCCTCGGCTTGCTCTTGCCATTTGCTATGTTGAGTTTGCCCCAAATCTCAGATAAGGTGGTGTGATGCCCAAATGTTGAGCACCACTCCAGCCATTTCTCAGTTTTTACTCTGAGAGAGACTCTGCGGGCATGCTGCACAATGGCTCTCAGAGTATTCCTGTTCTCTGCCGTAGGGTTACGCCTGTATAGCTTCCTAAAAGAGTTGATGCGGTGGTTCTGCTCCCGCACCTCGTCGTTGTAGAACCACCAGTCTCTTTTGTGAGTGCGTCCTGCGGACTTCTTTGGAATTGCACACTCTGCTGCCTGGATGAGAACAGTGATTAGCTCCTGTTCAGCTGTATCACAGTCTTCAGATAGAAAGTATGTGGACCACCAGTCATGAAGATAATCCTGGAACACCTTCCAGTTGGCCCTCTTTACGTCCCATCTAGGAGGCAGCACAACTGTGGGAGGCCTGTTGATGTTGAAGGTGGTGATCACTGCAAAGTGGTCACTGACAAGGTGAGGATGAGTTTCCCATGTGGCTCCTGCTGCGAGTTGTCTTGACCCGAAGGTAAGGTCGAGGCAGCCACCCAACAGGTGTGTGGGGTCTCCATTGTTTAGCAACTTTACCTCTGGAATATCGTGTAGGAGCATTGCTATGTGTCTGCCAGCAGCATTGGTTGCTGAGTGAGAGTGCAGCATTGGGTGATGTGCGTTGAAATCTCCACCCACAACAATACACTCAGTGCGTGCTAGTGCGAGGAGCTCTGCATTGTCAAGGGTGTGTCTTGGGTTCTTGTAGATGTTATAGATGGTAATGGGCGCCCCAGGTATGTGCACAAGGATGGCCTGTACCTCGACATCCTCCCCACAGTCCACAGGGTTGGCTATAACCTCGTGAGGTATTGTATTGGATACAAATACAGCTGTGCCTCTGCAGTGAACGCCCGGGTCCGTGTGCCGAAAATACCCAGCAAAACCGGGTAGTCTTGGGCACATAGTCGGGACAGTCAGAGTTTCTTGTAGCAAGACGATATCAACCCGATCCCGAATTACTGCCTCCAGCAGGAGGTGCTGTTTGCCCCTCAGGCCCTGAATGTTCCACTGTAGGACCTTGAGGGTGTGATTTGGTACCAAGGTTATTCCATCGATGTTGTTTCCTGAGCTGGAGACTGAGTCCTGCCCGCTCTGAGAACCTGCAAATTCATGGCATCCACTGTCTCCTCTTCGGTCAGAAAGCACACTCTCAGGAGCGTACTGACCATCTGCCGGAATGCGCTCTGTTGTTCCGTGGGGTTGATTGTGTTGCAAATAAGATCTGTGAACACCTTGATGAGTGCTACGAGATCCTCCCTTGTGAGGGCCTGCTTTGGAGTTGGGTTCGAAAGAGTGGATATTATCTGGGTTGTTGTGGTCTGTAGGGACTGCTGAGGGTTGGATTTCTTTATTGTATGCACCGTGGTCTGTTGCTGTATACCAGGTTGGGTAGCCGGGATCTCCTGGTGAGGTGCCAGTTGAGTCTGCAAAGTGCCTGTGCCGGGTAAGGAGTGCCTGCGTTGTCGTGCTATGGCCGGTGGGGGCTCGTTTAGTGCAGCCTGCTGATCGCATTGACCAGATGCACTCTGTTGACGCCTCCTGTTCCTCTTGTTTCTGTTTCTTCGTTGAGGTAGGGGTGCAGGAGGTTCTTGACCTTGACGCCTGGTTGAGGCTTCTAGGGTTGGGAATTTCTGGGCATTGACTTGGGTTAGCTGCTGAGAGATCTGCGGTATGGCAGGGTTCTCTGCACCCATCGTTTGCTGAGAGTGATGATCCGTCGTAGCCTGTTGCCGAGTTTTTGGCGTCTTCCAGACTTCTTGAATTCTGGCGAGCCTCTCGGGGCATCGAGGATTCCAGGCATGGTGTTTCTGCCTGCAGTTCGGGCATTGTGGAGTGGGTGGCGATGCATTTTTCAGCTTGGTGATGCATTCCTCGGTATGGTGGTGCTGGCTGCAGACACCGCAGATTACTCTGTTTGGACAGAGTGCACCCAGGTGTCCATAACGCTGACACTTGAAACAGTGAACTGGTTCTGCTGTGAAGGTCCTGACATCGTACCTGCCCCAAGAACCGAGGTCCAGCTGGGATGGCAGTGGTCCTACATGCTGAATGAATGTTTCATAGTATGAAACATATTGTTTCATACTATGGAACAATGCTCTTCTCCAGACTGAAGGACTGACCACCTCAAAACTTTAAGGGTGATGGACTGATTACATCGTCTTCAAGTATTTTCTGCTTCTATCAACTTTTCTGTACTCGACTGAAGAAGCCTACTGTGTAGGCGAAACGTTTCGAAATAAAGATACCTAACTGTTGCATATGTGTCTTACCTAACAACCTGTCGGTATTTTATACCATTTTAATGTTCAATCTGTATGGCTAAGTTCTACATCATTTAACTTATAAGTACTAGGGTTATGGGCACTCCCAAGCTTCAGAACCTTGCATTTATCTACATCGAACTGCATCTGCCACTTTTCTGACCAAGAATAGAGCTTGTTTAAATCCTCCTGAAGTTCCATAACATCTACGTTTGAATCAATTATCCTACCTATCTTTGTGTCATCGGCGAATTTGCTCATATCACTAGTAATTCCCTCATCAAGATCATTGATATATATTATACACAACAACGGGCCCAAGACTGATCCCTGTGGAACGCCACTTGTAATAAAGTTGGTAGAATTACCGACAATATGTAAAGTAAAAGGACACAAGTGCAACTAATGTGACATTTATTGTGGCAACGTTTCGCTCTCCAGGAGCTTTATCAAGCCATTACAAAAAATACATGGACACAGAGGGTATATAAAGGCTCAGAGTGAGGTGTAATACTAGTGAGGTACCATTTCGATGTTCACTAGTGGTAGTAGTAGTAGTAGTAGTGGTAGTGACAAAAGTAATACAATATGGTAGAGCAATTAATTCGTACATGAGTAAAAGGATATAAAAGCTATTACTTGGGTAACATAAAAATAGGTTAGACAAATATAGAGTGGAATAAGGCAGCTTGTTTCAGTGTTCACTCTCTGTGCTTTGTGTAGTATAACAGGAGAGACTATGTGATGGCAGGGTTTACTGTTTTCAGGAGGATTCTTGCTAAGACTTCGGAGATGGTGAAGCTGCCGTTGTTTTGTTTAATTGTATTCGAAACAGCGATCAGTGCTGATTCGAGGCACTTGCGTCTGCGGAAATTAGTTTCTTTGATCACTAATTGGGCGTCTCTGAATTTCATGAGATGATTGGTGGAATTTCGGTGCTGTACACAGGCGTTGTTCAAGTTATCGTTCCTACAGGCGTAAATGTGTTCATTGAGGCGGGTGTCGAGGTTTCTGGCTGTTTCACCTACGTAAATCTTGTCACAGCCTCCACAGGGTATAGTGTAAACTCCTGCATTGACTGGTTCGTGGTGCTTGGATTTTGTCCTGGTTATATCCTTTATTGAAGTGCTAGAAGCGATGGCGACTCTGGTGTGGCTTGTGAAAGTACTTTTGAGACGTTCAATGCAACCTGGCTGTTGGGAAGAATTATAACTTTGCTGGGAGTGGTGTTGATGCGTGGAGAATTTATGATCTGAAGAGCTCTTTTCTTGCAGTCTTTGATGATCATAAATTCTCCACGCATCAACACCACTCCCAGCAAAGTTATAATTCTTCCCAACAGCCAGGTTGCACTGAACGTCTCAAAAGTACTTTCACAAGCTAACACCAGAGTCGCCATCGCTTCTAGCACTTCAATAAAGGATATAACCAGGACAAAATCCAAGCACCACGAACCAGTCAATGCAGGAGTTTACACTATACCCTGTGGAGATAAATGGTATCAAATACCGACACAGTGGAAATATAAACACATATGCAGTATAATGTGATCCTTTATTGACAACGTTTCAGCCACACAGTGGGCTTTTTCAAGTCACACACAGATCTGAAAAAGCCCACTGTGTGGGCTGTTTCGAATACAATTAAACAAAACAACGGCAGCTTCACCATCTCCGAAGTCTTAGCAAGAATCCTCCTGAAAACAGTAAACCCTGCCATCACATAGTCTCTCCTGTTATACTACACAAAGCACAGAGAGTGAACACTGAAACAAGCTGCCTCATTCCACTCTATATTTGTCCAACCTATTTTTATGTTACCCAAGTAATAGCTTTTATATCCTTTTACTCATGTACGAATTAATTGCTCTACCATATTGTATTACTTTTGTCACTACCACTACTACTACTACTACTACTATTACTACCATTAGTGAACATCGAAATGGTACCTCACTAGTATTACACCTCACTTTGAGCCTTTATATACCCTCTGTGTCCATGTATTGTTTGTAATGGCTTGAATGGTTGTCAGAATGGTTCCTGACTATGGAACTGAACTTCTCCAGGCCGAGGGACTGACAACCTCAAATTCTACGACTTCAAGGGTGATGGACTGATTACATCGTCTTCACATCTCTACTGTTCCTGCCTACTTTCTGTATTCGACTGAAGAAGCCTACTGTGTAGGCGAAACGTTTCGGAATAAAGTTGTCTAACTGTTGCATATGTGTCTTACCTAACAACTTGTAATGGCTTGATAAAGCTCCTGGAGAGCGAAACGTTGCCACAATAAATGTCACATTAGTTGCACTTGGGAACGCCACTTGTTACAGATCCCCACTCGGATTTAACCCCATTTATGGACACTCTCTGCTTCCTGTCAGTGAGCCATGACTCGATCCACGAGAGCACTTTTCCCCCAATGCCATGAGCTGCCACTTTCTTTAACAGTCTTTGGTGCGGAACTCTATCAAATGCCTTACTAAAATCTAAGTAAATAATATCAAATTCTTTATCGTGGTCAACAGCCTCAAAAGCTTTACTGAAGAAAGTTAATAAATTAGTTAGACAAGACCGGCCTCTTGTGAATCCATGCTGAGTATCATTAATCAAGCTATGCTTATCGAGATGGCTTCTTATAATCTCAGCTATAATTGACTCTCGTAATTTGCCTACAATTGAGGTCCGGCATATTGGGCGGTAATTTGACGGTAACGACTTGTCCCCTGTTTTAAAAATAGGAATTACATTAGCCATCTTCCACATATCAGACACTACAACTGTTTGAAGAGATAAATTAAAAATATTAGTTTATGGTTCACCGAGTTCCATTTTGCATTCCTTGAAAAAACCTCATCAGGACCCGGCGACTTATTTTGCTTCAGTCTGTCTATCTGCTTCACAACCATTTCACTAGTGACTGTGATGTTACATAATTTATCTTCTTCTAGCCCGAACATTAAAATGGTATAAAATACCGACAGGTTGTTAGGTAAGACACATATGAGACAGTTAGGTATCTTTATTTCGAAACGTTTCGCCTACACAGTAGGCTTCTTCAGTCGAGTACAGAAAAGTTGATAGAAGCAGAAGATACTTGAAGACGATGTAATCAGTCCATCACCCTTAAAGTTTTGAGGTGGTCAGTCCCTCAGTCTGGAGAAGAGCATTGTTCCATGGTATGAAACAATATGGAGATGAAGTGACAGGATGGAGCCTTATATAGCGCCAAGAGGTGAGACGTAGGTCACTAGGAGAGGTAAGAACTCAGATGTTGGGAGGACAGGTCCCTCTCAAATCCAGCCGTTCTCACTAATAGAGGTTGTCGAAGTTGATTGTAGGTCTGTACCAAGATACCCTTGTGTTGCAGTGTCAGACAGATTGAACATTAAAATGGTATAAAATACCGACAGGTTGTTAGGTAAGACACATATGTCTGACACTGCAACACAAGGGTATCTTGGTACAGACCTACAATCAACTTCGACAACCTCTACTAGTGAGAACGGCTGGATTTGAGAGGGACCTGCCCTCCCAACATCTGAGTTCTTACCTCTCCTAGTGACCTACGTCTCACCTCAAGCTATGCTTATCGAGATGGCTTCTTATAATCTCAGCTATAATTGACTCTAGTAATTTGCCTACAATTGAGGTCCGGCTTATTGGGCGGTAATTTGACGGTAACGACTTGTCCCCTGTTTTAAAAATAGGAATTACATTAGCCATCTTCCACATATCAGACACTACACCTGTTTGAAGATATAAATTAAAAATATTAGTTAATGGTTCACAGAGTTCCATTTTGCATTCCTTAAGAACCCTTGAAAAAACCTCATCAGGACCCGGCGACTTATTTTGCTTCAGTCTGTCTATCTGCTTTACAACCATTTCACTAGTGACTGTGATGTTACATAATTTATCTTCTTCTAGCCCACTATAAAAATTAATTACTGGAATATTGTTAGTGTCTTCCTGTGTAAAAACTGAGAGAAAATAATTATTAAAAATCGAGCACATTTCATTCTCTTTGTCAGTAAGGTGCCCATAGTTATTTTTAAGGGGACCTATCTTATCTCTAACTTTTGTTCTATATACCTGGAAAAAACTTTTTGGGATAGTTTTAGAATCCCTAGCAACTTTAATTTCATAGTCCCTTTTAGCTTTTCTTATCCCCTTTTTAATGTCCCTCTTAATGTCAATATACTTATTCATAAGATGACCCTCACCTCTTTTGATACGCCTATAAATTCCTTTCTTATGCCCTAGTAGATATTTGAGCCTATTATTCATCCATTTTGGGTCATTTCTATTTGATCTAATTTCTTTATATGGGGTAAACCTTCTTTGAGCAGCATGTATAGTGTTCAGAAAACTCATATTGATAGCTCTCTTCGTTACCCCAGTCAACAGATGATAAGTGTTCTCTAAGCCCATCGTAATCTGTTAAGCGAAAATCTGGGACTGTTACTGAGTTATCGCTACTATCGTACTTCCATTCAATGCTAAATGTAATTGATTTGTGGTCGCTACCACCCAGTTCCTCTGAAATTTCTAAATTATTAACAAGGGATTCATTGTTTGCCATAACTAAGTCAAGCAGGTTTTTTCCCCTTGTAGGTTCTGTCACAAACTGCTTCAAAAAACAATCCTGAACTACTTCTAAGAAGTCGTATGATTCTAAATTCCCAGTCAAGAAATTCCAATCAATATGACTAAAGTTAAAGTCTCCTAGAATTACTACATTATCGTGCCTTGTGGCCTTAACAATTTCCTCCCATAGTAGTCTACCTTGGTCCCTATCTAAGTTTGGGGGACGGTATATCACTCCTAAAATCAGTTTTTCATGCCCCTCTAAAAATTCTATCCAAACAGACTCTGTATGTGTTACTTCAGACTTAATACCCATTTTTATGCAACAGTTCAAGCGATCTCGGACATACAATGCCACCCCACCCCCCTTCCCGATACTTCTATCTACTTGGAACAATTTAAAGCCCTGAATATGACATTCCGCAGGCATGTCCCGACTTTTTGAATTAAACCACGTCTCAGTGAAGGCAACTACATCAATGTTACCTGCACTAGCAACTAGTCTCAACTCGTCCATCTTATTCCTAGCACTACGGCAATTAGCATATAAACATTGAAAGACTCTCCTTTCTCTTTACCCTTCCTGCTCATTTCTGTTTTTCTACTAAACCTATCACCCAAAGTCCCTGGCTTTTCAATATCTACCTCGTTCTGCTTATTACTAGTTCCCCTAGAACTCGTAATATTACTACACTGGGACTTCACTGTTTTCCTGCCAAAACCCATACCACTAACTATTCCTAGTTTAAAGTCCTAACTGCTCTCTCCACTGCAGTTGCCAGTGCTACCACCCCAGACCTAGATAAGTGAACCCCATCCCTGGCATACATGTCATTTCTGCCATAGAAGAGGTCCCAGTTGTCAATGAATGTTACTGCATTTTCCTTACAGTATTTGTCCAGCCAGCAATTGACACCAATTGCCCTGGACAACCATTCATTTCCAACTCCTCTTTTTGGCAAAATACCACATATGACAGGGTTCCTACCCTTGCTCCTAATTATTTATATTGCTGACCTATACCTGCTAATCAGGTCTTCACTCCTTCGTCTGCCAACATCGTTGCCTCCAGCACTGAGACAGATAATAGGATTGCTCCCATTACCTCTCATGATATCATTCAGATGGCTAACAATATCCTCCATCCCAGCCCCAGGAAAGCAAACCCTCTGCCTCCTACTCCTGTCCTTCAAGCAGAACGCCCTATCCATATACCTAACTTGGCTATCCCCAACAACAACAATATTCTTACCTTCCTTAATGTCTTTCGTCGTGACGTTCCCAGTAGTCGACTCACATTCGTCGGGTAGCACTGAGAATGTATTAGATGTTTCCACAACAGTTTCCACGGCAGTCTCTTTCTTCTTCATCGTTTCTGCCTTTCCATTCGTCTTCTTGATCGTCAACTTCGTTCCCTGCTGTCCAGCCACTGACCAGTTTCCCTTCTTGACCTGAGGACTCAAAACAGGAAGACTAATCGAATCTTCTTGTTTTCCTCGGTCAGTCGCCGAATCTCCATCTTCGCCATCCTCAATTCTTCCTTAAGCTGTTGGTAAAGTTGCTCGATGGAGGGCATCTTGCTTCAATTCGTAGAGAGCTCACAAACAGGTCTTCACAGAGCTAAGTACACATCACCACTGCGCAAAAGCCAACTCAATCAGGAGCTACTGCGCAGCACGTCCGCACGGCCCAATAGCGATGCGAACTGAACTACTTCTAAGAAGTCATATGATTCTAAATTCCCAGTCAAGAAATTCCAATCAATATGACTAAAGTTAAAGTCTCCTAGAATTACTACATTATCGTGCCTTGTGGCCTTAACAATTTCCTCCCATAGTAGTCTCCCTTGGTCCCTATCTAAGTTTGGGGGACGGTATATCACTCCTAAAATCAGTTTTTCATCTACCTCTGAAAATTCTATCCAAGCAGACTCTGTATGTGTTACTTCAGACTTAATACCCATTTTTATGCAACAGTTCAAGCGATCTCGGACATAGAGTGCCACCCCACCCCCCTTCCCGATACTTCTATCTACTTGGAACAAATTAAAACCCTGAATGTGATATTCCGCAGGCATGTCCCGACTTTTTTAATTAAACCACGTCTCAGTTACCTGCACTAGCAACCAATCTCAACTCGTCCATCTTATTCCTAGCACTACGACTATTAGCATAATAAACATTGAAAGACTCTCCTTTCTCTTTACCCTTCCTGCTCATTTCTGTTTTTCTACTAAACCTATTACTGTCCTTATCACCCAGTGTCACTGGCTTTCCAATATCTACCTCGTTCTGCTTATTACTAGTTTCCCTAGAACTCATAATATTACTACACTGGGACTTCATTGTTTTCCTGCCAAAACCCATACCACTAACTATTCCTAGTTTAAAGTAATAACAACTCCCTCCACTGCAGTTGCCAGTGCCCCCACCCCAAACTAGAAAAGTGAACCCCATCCCTGGCATACATGTCATTTCTGCCATAGAAGAGGTCCCAGTTGTCAATGAATGTTACCGCATTTTCCTTACAGTATTTGTCCAGCCAGCAATTGACACCAATTGCCCTGGACAACCATTCATTTCTAACTCCTCTCCTTGGCAAAATACCACATATGACAGGGTTCTCACCCTTCCTCCTAATTATTTCTATTGCTGACCTATACCTGCTAATCAGGTCTTCACTCCTTCATCTGCCAACATCGTTGCCTCCAGCACTGAGACAGATAATAGGATTGCTCCCATTACCTCTCATGATATCATCCAGATGGCTAACAATATCCTCCATCCCAGCCCCAGGAAAGCAAACCCTCTGCCTCCTACTCCTGTCCTTCAAGCAGAACGCCCTATCCATATACCTAACTTGACTATCCCCAACAACAACAATATTCTTACCTTCCTTGGTGTCGTTCGTCGTGACGTTCCCAGTAGTCGACTCACATTCATCGGGTAGCACTGAGAATGTATTAGATGTTTCCACAACAGTTTCCACGGCAGTCTCTTTCTTCTTCATCGTTTCTACCTTTCCATTCGTCTTCTTGATCGTCAACTTCGTTCCCTGCTGTCCAGCCACTGACCAGTTTTCCTTCTTGACCTGAGGACTCAAAACAGGAGGACTACTACGAATCTTCTTGTTTTCCTTGGTCAGTCGCCGAATCTCCATCTTTGCCATCCTCAATTCTTCCTTAAGCTGTTGGTAAAGTTACTCGATGGAGGGCATCTTGCTTCAATCCGTAGAGAGCGCACAAATAGGTCTTCACAGAGCTAAGTACACGTCACCACTGTTACATAAGAACATATAAAAGAAGGAGCACTGCAGCAGGCCTACTGGTCCATGCGAGGCAGGTCCAAGTCACCTATCGGCTCAAGCAACTGACCCAACCTAGTCAGGTCCTGGTGACATCTACTTAAGGAAGGAGCACAGCATCAAACCTATTAGCACAAGCTAGTCAGTTCTAACTCACACCCACCCACATCCACTCTTGTATTTATCTAACCTATTTTTAAAACTAATCAACGTTTTAGATTCTATGACGGTACGCGTGAGTTTGTTCCACTCATCCACAACTCAGTTACCAAACCAATGCTTTCCTATATCCTTCCTGAATCTGAATTTTTCGAACTTGAAACCATTCCTGCGAGTCCTGTCTTGGCTAGATATTTTTAGCACGCTATTTACATTCTCCTTATTTATTCCTGTTTTTCATTTATACACCTCAATCACATTCGCCCTAATTCTACGCCCTTCTAGAGAGTGCAGATTCAGGCCCCTCAGTCTATCCTCATAGGGAACATTTCTAATACATGGGGACAAGTTTGTCATCCTCCTCTTTACGTTTTCCAGTAATACGGTGACCAGAATTGTGCAGCATAATCTAAATGAGTCCTAACCAAAGATATATAGAGCTGAAGAACAACCTGAGCACTCCAGTTTTTTATGCTTCTTGATATGAAGCCAAGGATTCTGTTCACTTTATTGGGAACACTAATGTACTGTTGTCTTGGTTTCAGATTACTGCTAATCAGAACTCCTAAATTCTTTTCCCAATCAGTAAAACTAAGATGTACATTATTTAGTTTATATGAGGAATGGTTATTTTCCTGTCCAACGTTTAGAACTTTGCATTTGTCTATATTAAACTGCATCTGCCACTTCTCCGACCACTGTATCAGTCTATTCAAATCTTCCTGGAGTGCTCTAATGAATTGAATGAATTGGAAGGCCTAATTTGGTGTCCTCAGCAAACTTACTTAGAAGTCGCTGTTCATTCCCTCATCAGTGTCGTTTATGTAAATTGTGAACAACAAAGGACCCAACACTGACCCTTGTGAAAGATCACTTGTGACGTGCCCCCACTCTGATTTCCCCCCATTAATGCAAACTCTCTGCTGCTTATTTGTCAACCATGTCTCTACCCATGAAAAAAATTCTATTCTGTGTGCCTTAATTTTCCTGAATAGCCTCTGATGTGGAATTCTGTCATAAGCCTTACTGAAGTCCCTATACATAATATCATATTAATTACAGTAGTGAGAAAAGTTAGTAAATTCATAACGAAGGCATACCCCTTTGTAAAATCGTGCTGATGTTGATTAATCAATTTATACCTTTCAAGATGGCTACGAATTGCCTCAGCAATTATTGATTCCATAAATTTTTCCACTATGGAGGTAAGGCTTATTGGTCTATAGTTCGAAGCTACGGCCCTATCACCTGCTTTGCATATAGGCATTACATTTGCCATTTTCCACTTGTCTGGCATTATGCCAGTTTGTAGTGATATGTTATAAGGATTAGGCAAAAGTTTGCTAAGTTCCTCTTTACTTTCCTTTAAAACCCTTGTCTGAGGACCATGTAACTAGTTACCCTAATCGTGCTTAGTTTATTATCGTCTTGTTCTACATAATTTATTATTAGTAGAAGTAAGTGTTAAAAATTTCACACATTTCCTTGTCACTCTCAGTGATCTGACCTGAGTTACTCCTAAGTGGGCCTATCTTGTCCCTGATCTTACTTCGATATACCTGAAAGAAACCTTTTGGGTTAGTCTTCGAATCCCTTGTGACTTTAGTCTCATAATTTATTTTTGCTTTTCTTATTCCCTTTTTTATTTCTCTCTTTAATTGAATATATTGATTTCTTAACTGCCCATCCCCTCTTTTGATACACCTGTATATGCCTCTCTTTTGACCAATGAGATGTTTTAATCTATTGTTAATCTATTTGGGATCATTTTCGTTTGATCAAATTTCCCTACTCAAAACATAAGTTTTCTTCGCAGCTAGAACTATACTCTGAAAAACTTCATATTGGCAACCATCACCACCTACCTAACCCATACTCAGGTCATTCCAATTCAGCCCACCCAGGTAATTTCTCAGTCCCATAAAATCAACCAAGCAGAAATGTGGGACAGAGACTTGATTGCAGTTATTTGAGTAATTCCATGATATATTGAAACTAAGTGATTTGTGATCGCATTCCCTAAGCTCATCATTAACCTCTTTGTTAACTAGAACCAAGTCAAGCAGGTTGTTTCGTCTAGATGATTCTGTCACGAACTGTTTTAAAAAGCAATCCTGAATTGTATCAAGAAAGTCAATAGACTCAAGATTTCCTGTCACATTGTTCCAATCAATTTGTCTAAAGTTAAAATCTCCCATTAGCACAACATTTTCATATCTAGACGCCTTATGAATTTCGTCCCATAGCAGTTTTCTGCAGTCCCTACAAGGCCTATAAATCACACTCAAAATTAATTTTTCACGACCCTCGAGAAACTGTAGCCAAAGAAATTCTGTGTCCACTGCTTCTAATTTTATATCTTGTCTAACAAAACACTTTAAATTATCTCTGATATACATCGCCACTCCACCACCCTTCCTGTTGACCCTATTCCTGATATTATTTCCACCAGCTTGTTCCCATTACTTGACATGATATCCAGCCTGATGACTATGTCATCAACACCAGCTTCTGGGAAACACACTATTTCACCCTCCTATCTCTGTTACAGAAAGCACGGTACATATAACTTACCTGTGAGACACCCACAACCAGAATGTTCTTAACTTGATTAGCAGAGGAGTTAGTGGTACCTTTAATCTCACTAACCACTGAAGTACACTCGTCCTAGAGAACAGAGAATTGATTTCTTACCTTATTAATCTTCCTTTCATAACGCTTCTACCTGAAGTGGGAATCACTTCCCATTTGAAGTGGGTGCCACTCTCCAACTCACTACTTGTAACCATTTCCGCCACACCGACTCCACCCATCAAAGTGGTACCTATGCTAACCTTCCTATGGTGTATAAATATACCTAGTTGGACGAATCTTGTTGTAGCCAGCTGGCCCAGTGGCTAGCTCGTCAGTCTGGAGTTCTGTGACTCTCTGATTGCGGGTTCTATCCCCGCCAGTGGTATGGAGTGTTCACCAGTTCTGAGATCTTACTGGTTTGCCCCGAGAATAAATCTACATATAAGTGGTAATCCTACTTGTCCAGCACCTTTTTGTTTTGTAGATGAATGGTTCAGAGAACCGACACGTTGATAAATTAGACACATGTGCAACTCTTGGGCATCTTTATTGAGGAAACGTTTCGCCACACAGTGGCTTCATCAGTCCATACAAAGGAGAATCTTGAAGAACAGGAGGAGAATGAGGTAATCAGTCCCTCAACCTTGAGTCGATGTGGCCAGTCCATCAATCTTGAATAGAATACGGCATATGTGCGGAGAAGGAGCTTATAAACCGTAGACAGGAGAGGTGCAGCAGTCGTAGGTGGTGTCACATTTGTTCAATGTGGAAGTAGGTCGTGCCCAAGGGTTAGGCAAGCGAAGAATACCTAAGTATTAAAATACCAAGAAGTTGCAGTGTCTGACAGGATTGTAGATGAATGGTTCAGATAACCGACACGTTGATAAATTAGACACATGTGCAACTCTTGGGCACGACCTACTTCCACATTGAACAAATGTGACATCACCTACGACTGCTGCACCTCTCCTGCCTACGGTTTATAAGCTCCTTCTCCGCAAATATGCCGTATTCTATTCAAGATTGATGGAGTGACCACATCGACTCAAGGTTGAGGGACTGATTACCTCATTCTCCTCCTGTTCTTCAAGAGTCTCCTTTGTATGGACTGATGAAGCCACTGTGTGGCGAAACGTTTCCTCAATAAAGATACCCAAGAGTTGCACATGTGTCTAATTTACCACCTTTTTGTTTTAACAGCAGCCTTCTTAATGTTCCTTCTTATGGCAGTAATTGCACCTGATATCTCAGATAGTTGTCAGCGGTCTTTTCCCTCCGGTGACAGCTGGAACACTGCCTAAGTACCGGGGAGGATGGTACCCTAATTCATGCATCTCGTGTTTCGCTACTGATTTCTTGATATGTTCTACTGGTTAGTCTGATGATTATGTTCCTGGTGAGCGTTTGTCTGGAGCTGTGTTGGCGGGAGGTGAGAGGACTGCAGTTGGTTACCTCTTACTCATCCGCGTCCTCTACTAAGTCTTCTTCTGCGTTCTCTTCCACACCTACCAGATATATTCTTGCTACTTGTGCTTTGGTCCGCCACTTATTCACGCACAGTGTCGGTCAGTTAATTGTAAGTTACGACAGTTGCTGACGGATGAAGCATTGATGCCAGTTGTACCGGTTGGTGGTGGAACACTTATGTTAGGTGCACAATTATGTGCAGGAGTGGAGCTGACAGATCCAATGCTTGCCTCGTTGTTGAGTAATGGATCTATTTTCTCTTTTCTCTCTCTCTCTCTCTCTCTGTCTGTCTCTCTCTCTCTCTCTCTTTTTACACAGGGTTTGACAAGGTTAAGGATCCCTAGCTTTATTGACAAGCTATTAACAGGTTAAGGATTCCTAACTTCATTGGCAAGCTAAGAGCTGTTACCTACATCAGCTCATTTGAAAGCATTTTTATTGTTATGAGACATACAAGTAGGGAACAGGATGAAGTTGGAACCATCTGTGGGCCAGCATTTTCATGTGATCAACTGACTTTATCTCGTTGACATCATTATGCTGTACGAATGTGTTCCATACTCGAGTCATCCTGGGTATATATGATCTCAGATGGAGTGATGTTCTGGAGAAGGGTACAACCAGAGTGAAATTGCTGCTTTCTGCTCATCTTGTGGCATAAAAGCTTGTTTCACGCTGTCCTCGAAGTGGATCCAAGTGTGGTACTTTGACAATATTGGCCTTGTACATAACAGTAAGGCCACCCACATCCCTCCTATGTTGAAGGCTCTGCTGAAATGACAGATCTATCCAGCATGGGTCCAGGCGAGAGATGAGACATCTTGCTCTGTTCTCCACTCTGTCAAGCAGTCGCAGATGAGAGGGGGGCAGGCAAACCAAGAAAATGGAGCATACTCAAGGTGTGAGCGTACTTGTGCCTAGTACAGAATCTTGCAACCACTACTGTCAAGCAGATGCGAGATAAGGCGAAGTGCTGTAAGCTTCCTGGCTGCCTCGTTTGCAAGATTTACAACATGGTTCTTCATGGTTAGTTTGGAGTCAAATTTCACCCCAAGGATATGAACTTCTTCTCCATGTGCCAACACCCTCCAATTCATCCTTACTACTGCACCAGCATTACCATCATGGTGCCTAGAGACAATCATCATTTGCGTTTTCTCAGGTGCAAATGTTATTTGCCATCTGTTTCCCCAAGCTGATATAGCTCTCAGCTGGTGACTGATGTAGCTTAGAGCAGCTGGCATTTCTTCTCTTGGATAAGCGAATGTCAGTGCACAGTCGTCTGCATATGCATGTGATTCTGGAATGAGATGAAGAAGGTCGTTGAAGTTGACATTCCATAACAATGGTCCCAATATGCTTCCTTGTGGAACACTTACCCCAATAGGATGTCTTGCTGATTCCGTTCCATTGAGAACTACGCTTAGAGATCTACCATGAAGGTAATCACTGAGGAGACATAACGTAGAGCCTGCAATTCCCAGTGCTTGAAGTTTGCTAAGAGGCCCTGGTGCCACACCCGATCGAAAGCGCCAGCAATATCCAGTGCTGACTTTGGATTCATCCAGTGACTGGTGCCACTTAGTGGAGAGGTTTAACAACAGATCAGCAGCAGAGTAACCTTTCCTGAAGCCATATTGATGATCACAAAGTGGTGAGTGGTAGTCAAAAAACTCTGTCATTTGTCTTGAGATTATTGTCTCAAGGATCTTACCAGTGATTGACAGGAGTGACACTGGTCTGTAGTTGCTGATTTCTGCTCTGCTCTTCTTTTTGTGAACAGGGACTACATTTGCTTCTTTCCATAGAGAGGGCCATTTACACTGTACTAGGAAGTGCTGAAAGATGCGAGTTAGAGGTGCTGCTAGCTGGTATGCACATCTTCTCAACAATCTTGGGCTCAACTTGTCTGGGCCCACAGCCTTTTCTTGGTTAAGCGATTTAAGAAGGAAATGCACCTCCTCCTGCCTTATTGTCACCACTGACAGTTTTGACACAGTTCTTGCAGCTAGCCAAGGAGGGTCCCTTGCTGGATCAGGAACTTGCATTTTGGTAGCAAAGTGTTCAGTAAAGAGGTCCGCCTTCTCTTGACTACTAGTAGAAGTGGTCCCATCCTGTCGATTTAGAGGTGGAATGAGTTCATCAGGCAGATAACCTTGTCTGTCCTTGACCAGGGACCACCAGGTTTTGGAGCCTACCCTACCTGTTGCTAGCTTTCTTTTAGTGCCCACCTCCCATTTAGCAATGGCCCACTTTTGAACGTCACCCATATGCCTACAGGCTTGCCTGTGCAAATTCCTGTTATAGGTGGTAGGATGTCTCTTATACCTTCGCCATGCTTTGTACTTAGCAGTAGCAGCCTCTCTACAATGAAAGCCAAACCTAAGCTGATCTGTAGGCTTTGTCACATATTGCTGGCGAGGAATGTGTTCTTGTTGTAGATTAAGGATGTGTCCAGTGAAGGCTTTCACTTGGTTGTCAACATCCCCTTGGAGAAGAGCATTCCAATCGGTGGTGGCGAGGTCAGAGCAAAGGGCTGGCCAATTACCTCTTTCCCATAACCAGGTTGTGCGTGTGGACTCCTCACCTCGTTCTGTTGGGATCATAAGTGTCGTAAAAACAGTCTTGTGGTCAGACGATCCAACGTAGCCGAGGGGTTGACAAGTGACTATGCCTTCTGCCAGATTACTCACTACTGGGTCAAGGGAGGAGCCAGAGATGTGAGTAGGGAAATCAACAAAGTTTCTCATGTCAAATATTGCAAGAAGGTCATCAAAGTCCCTCTGTATAAGGTGTTGGTTGAGGTCACCAACAATTATGATATGTTGACAGTTGTGTTGTAGCAGAAGGGAGTCAATATTTTCCATTAGGAAGTTGATGGGGTCTGCATGCTGCCACTGAGGTCTGTACATGGCACATGCTAGTACAGAGGTACTAGTGTTTATGCATAGCTTGAAGAACATCATTTCAAGATGTGTAGGGGTGGCAACATCAATATGCTGGGCATGAACTCTTAGAGAAGCACACAGCAACACCTCCTCCTTGCCCTTGCCTGTCTCTTCTCATCCATGAGGTGTAGCCAGCAATTCTTGCAAAATTTTCTGGAGTCTTGTCATCCAAAAATGTTTCAACAACAGCTATCATGTTGGGACGTCGAGTGTTCACAAAACTATGTGTGAGCTCTCCAACATTAGTAATGAAACCTCTAATGTTGGCCGACAGGATGCTGATAGACTGGCTCCTCATGATGTGGTCAGCTTGAGGTGGTGGGTGTGTAGGGCATGTAAGGTGCCTGCCCTTGAGAGAGGTAGGGTACTGAGGCAGCTGCAAGGATGTAGGTCTGTGGTCTTGTATAAGGCACAATACCACCTGCTGTGCTGGGTTAGGAGTAGCTGAGTGGGTGACGTGTGAGAGTGTTCAGCAATTCAGAGATCCTGCTTGTTTGTTCTGAGAACAGGCCTCTAAACAGGTGGTCCTGTCTGCCAAGTTCCTTTTTCTTCCGACACTGGTCTTCCTGATGTCCTTTCTTGTAGCAGTAATTGCACCTGGTATCTAGCAGGAAGTTGTTGGCGGTGTGCCCCTTCCGGTGACAGCGAGAGCACAGCCTAGGTGCCTGTGAGGGTGGACTATGATTTGTTGCACCTCCTGTGTTTTGCAGATTTGTTCTCAGGTTCTGCCGCTGGAACTGTGTTAGTGGAGGGTGAGACGGCGGTAGATGTCTTCCCCCTCCACGTCCTCTTCCACGTCCTCTGCCCCGTCCTCTACCAGTTCTGACAGATGTGTCCCTGCTGTTCGTACTTTGGTGCAGTAGGTGATCAGGTGAAGTGATAGTTCCCTGATTATTAACTGCACCAATCTCTGGTGGTGAAACTCCTGACTCAGAACTTGCTGATGAAGCACTGCTGCCAGATTCTGGAATAGTGTCGGCAGGTGTGCTGACAGGTGTAGGATCAGAGATGGTATGTGCACTGTCTAGTGGACTGGCAGTGGCTGAAGCAGAGATGTCAGGTGTAGGAGAATTAACAGATCCAAGGCTTCCTTCGTTGCTGGGAAGAGGATTTGTTCCCTCTGTGGTGGTCAGAGGAATTGTGTTAGAATTCCCAAAGGTAGTGTTTTGAACTCTGTCAGTCTGTGGGACCTCAGCGATGACAGAATTCCACCAGTTATTTACCCTTGAGTTAAGTTCAGTGTGGGACTTCCAGTCTTTGTCAATAGTGTCACCATCAGCTGAGCAGCTTACGTCACTTGATGTAGACTTGCACTGGCCTTCTACAATAGCTTGGAGGTTATATAATGATTTGAGGAGCTCATGAAGTGCTTCCCTGTGATGGATTATCTTAGCTGCAACTTTACAACACAGCCCAAGAGGGCAGTCTTGATCTTGGGACAGGAGTCCCTGAGGTAGGACTTCTGAACCTTCCTCCTGTAGCTCCAGGCTTGTATCCACATATACCACAGGATTATGGATATCCTTCAATTTTCTGAAATTTTCAACCTGGCTGCAACAAAATCTTCTTTTGGAATGCAATCTGTGTGGCAGTAGTTGGAACATGTAGGTTCCTTACATCTAAGAAGAATTTTGTCCCTTGTGGTATACCCACAAACACTGCAGTAACTACTGGGACAATAGCCAGATAGCATAGATATTCTTGTTATTTTGCGATGTGAAGTCATCCCAGAGGAGGCTTGTAGGCTTGCAATTAAGTTCACAGGAGAGAGAGAGTGGGTTGTGGTATCGTGGGTGGGGTGGAATATCGTGGGTGGGGGTGTTTATAGCGGGGTGGGTAGTGAGGGCAGGCAGTGGCCGACGAGCTGGAAGTGTTGCCTTCTCACTATCACTTAATAAACACTTTATGCTATCCACTTTTCCACTAAAGGAAGATGTTACACAAATCACTATGTTGCATTGTACCAGTCACGTTGCTATAAAGCACCAGATGCTAGTACATAGCACAAAACACATATAATGTTAGATGCTCACTGTGAAGGCAATAGTGACGTCACTCCTAGGCCTGCCGTTGTCCCCTCACTCACACCATATCGTTCACCATACCACACTTAAATATCACTGATATTGTTTATATTCACTTCAGTGGAAGAGTTGGCTTATTGTACTAATGTGTTGTAGGTAGTACTTCGTCACTGAACAGTTTTTATCCTCACCAACCCTCGTATTTAAGTAATATTAAGAAAGTTTGAGGAGCACACTGTGACACGTCTTCACCCTCCCTCTTTCTCTGTCTCTCTCTGTCTCTCTCTGTCTCTCTCTGTCTGTCTGTCTGTCTGTCTGTCTCTCTCTCTCTCTCTCTCTCTCTCTCTCTCTCTCTCTCTCTCTCTCCATTATTTGACCAATGCCTCTTTCCCATCTGTTTGTGTACCCTGATGCCAAAACCTCTAAATTTCCTGTGAAATATATAGATGGAGTCTCTCACTGGGATATGTGTGTGTCTGGTGCTCCTCCATCATGCTTAAAGTAATGGTGGAGAAATGTGTCTTGGGAAGGGCAGAGGAATCGAGAGAAGGGAGAAAGAGATGAAGGAGGGAAGGAAGGAAGGAAGGAAGGAAGAAACTGTGGAGAGAGATGAAGAGGGTGAGCGAGGGATAGATAAGGAAAGGAGTGACGGGTAACATAAGAGAGTGAGGGAGAATGGAAAATAGGGATAGAAAAACACTTTCCTCCTACTATCAGTATCAATACAGGCTGCCGAGGCATACCATGCTGTAATAAAAATTATGTACAAATATTGCTTAGGACAGCAAGATATGGAGTTTTATTGCATGGACCATACAGTGCCAGAAACATGGGAGGTAATCAGGTTTAATCCAATAAAGGCAAGATTAATTCCGGCTCCTTGGATTTAAAGTCCTCCATTGGCATCAAGGCATCCCATGTTGAAGGGAATCTTTGTAACCACTTTGTGAATGGGAGGGAGTGGGGAAAATATATGATCCATATTTTCCATTAGTTTGGCAGCCGCCAGCAAAAGCGGCAAGTGGAGTACATATGAAGTTTTATTGTTGATTCTGGGAAAAAATGATTTAACAAATTCAAAATGGGAGCCTCGAAAACAAACTTTTTTGGCAAAATATTATTTTAATAATATATTAATCGTATACAAAAAGTAAGTAATGTTATTGTTAATCCCATACTCCAATAGGATGGAAGACCTGTTGGAATTTAGTGGTTTTAAGAATAAATAATCAAAATGACCACCGTAAAACTGGTTTTTCCCAGTAACTGGTCAGCATAACATGAATTTCATTTCTTCAAAAACAGTAGTTATTTATGTTAGTGACAGTCCACAAATGAGAAACATTTCAGAACCTTTATAAATCAATAGCCAAGACGGCAACTCCTAGCATACCATAGCCATGTTAATTTAGTACCATTTATGTTTGATGTAAACTGTCACTTGTCTCTTCGTTCCTGTCAAAGAAAACTCGAAAATACTGTTCACAGATAATTATTACTAGGAACGTCATATATCAAAACTTATATAATAACAAATGTTTTTTTATATATATTCATTTAAGACATAAAAAAAAGTGGTTTAGATCAAATATTTTGTCTTATTTCATAATAACTAGAAAGAATAAAAATAAGAATTCATTCTTCTACTGTTACGTCCATATTTAGGAGAATATTGTCCTAAGATCCTGCATTATTTCTTCGTATTTACTTTCTTGCAACTGATTACATAGTTTGTATAATTTAATCATAGCCCTTGTGGTTTAGCGCTTCTTTTTTATAATAATAATAATAATAATAATAATAATAATAATAATAATAATAATAATAATAATAATAATAATTTGATCATAAATCTTACATTTATTTACTCAAATTGTATACATAATTTTTTCACTATGTATTTGCATATTTATCTGAAAAATTGTCATAATATTTAATACATTAAAAAGTTGAGTTTCAATTGGTTTACACAGTTTACATACATTTTGCTCTAAAAAAAAGTTGGATTCTTTTCACTCTGTTTCTATGATTTTTGGTTTTATCTGGGTGTCCTCTTCCAAAAGGCCTAAATCGGTATACAACGTACCTTTTCTCATGAGCTGAAGGAAGAAAGATCTCCAATGTTGATTTTAACACTACACATATCATCTTAAACACTATTTATACTCTAAACTTCTTTTCTTAATCATGGGCAGACAATTATATTCTTAGAGTTCTCGGGAGTCAACAATAGTATGAAATGGGATAGGTTTCCCTTAACACTACACACATTCTCAGTTCGTCCTGCCGCCTTTAGAGGACCTAGCCACCTGCCACCTATTGAGGACCCAGTGTGTGGTCGATATACAAAAAGTTCTTTGTAACCCCCGGGCATCCCCATCATATACGTTTCGCCATCCAGCCAGCCACTGGATGGCGAAACGTCCACAACAAAGACAACCAGACGCCACATAATCCCGAGTTACCGAATTATATGCTAAATTTCAAAATATGTACAGAAATGAATATCAAAATGGTATACAATACTGACAGGTTGGTAGGTAAGATACATAGGCAACATTTAAGCAACTTTATTCCGAAACGTTTCGCCTATATAGTAGGCTTCTTCAGTCAAGTACAGAAAGTAGGCAGGAGCAGTAGAGATGTGAAGACGATGTAATCAGTCCATCACCCTTGAAGTCGTACATTTGAGGCTGTCAGTCCCTCAGTCTGGAGAAATTCTGTTCCAAAGTCTGGAACTAACTGAAGATCAAGCGACAGTGTTGAGACTTAAATACTGTCGGAAGGAGAGATGCAGAGTAGTAGTAGTGAGAATGTAGCCACTGAGAGGTCACGTCCCTCTCAGATCAAACAGTTCTCGCTTGAAAAAGTTGTCCAAGGTGTTTTCTCTTCTGTACCAAGATGCCATTGTGTTGCAGTGTCTGACATCTCGTCTTCACATCTCTTCTGCTCCTGCCTACCTTCTGTACTCGACTGAAGAAGCCTACTTTGTAGGCGGAACGTTTCGGAATAAAGTTGCCTAAATGTTGCCTATGTGTCTTACCTACCATGTACAGAAATATCGACAAATCCCATGTTGAATAAATTCTGAAAAAATTATTGTACAAGTTAAATGACTTCATTGTGATCATATGATGTCACCTCGACTATCCTATGCAATTGGTGTGCATTAGTTATATACACCAGGAGCGTATGTACATAGTCACTAATAAAAAGCACGTGTGGCACACAGTGGCTACACTGTCAACAATTCCTAATGTCGTGACCCCTCGCTGGGAGGGCCTAGTCAACAAACTTTGTTATCAGTGCGTCATGACTAAGGCAACAGGCCTTTACAGTGACCCAAGTCCTTGCCATGAGGCTTTCTATGCATTCAGTCTGTTAATAGCACAATCCTGGGAGAGTCATTTACCTTTCTGACCAGCACACACAACAACCAGTGTTATATGAGTGAATAATATTATCTTTTAAGTAAGACATGTGGTAGATAGGCTTCAAACCAATGTAATTCTCCAAAAGTAATCGTGCTGCTCTGGGTATGCTTGTTGGCATCATTAGTGTACACAAAAAGTGTCTTTCAGTGCTACCACAAAAAAATTTGTGGCTATTTTTTAATAAAACTCAGAGCCAGTTAAACTGATACAGTGTGCTGCTCTCTCCACTTGTGTCCCATTAGTGAACGCTTCAGTAATGGATTCGGGTGATGACGGTTCGACTGAAACAGCTTCGCCTGGAAGTCCTCCCAGGAAGAAAGCCAAAACTGAGCAGAAATTTAGATATCCTGGGAAACTGAACCAAACTTAGAAGGATGGCAGAAGTCCAACTCAGTAGGGTCGCTGTCTGGATATTGTAATGCAATAGTTGGAAAAAACATTTCCAATACATCTGTCTGTGCTTAACAAGCTTTCTGTAAGTGACAGAAAGAAAAGGGTGATGTCCTAAAAGAAAGTGACATTTGGTTGGCAGCATGATTTACCAATAAGAACTGTTGAACACATTCCTGAACTCATCCCAGCAATATGTCCAGATTCTGAATTTGCAAAGAATTTGAAATGTGCACGCACTAATTTACGTCAGTTATCAACAATGTTACTGGTGAGCATAGTACTGCTAAGCTATTTCAGAAGTTGCAATATTCGAGGTTTCACATATTGTTAAAGAGAACACTATAAGGGATGTACCAAATATTTGTGCCTGGTAGCTCGTACTCCAGTGGCTGATCAAATTGAAGAATGTTTTCTAGGGCTGCTTCCTGTGCAAGATTCTACTGCTACTGCTTTTTGCGATACTCTTACCTAATTCTTTACTAGTAATCACATACCTCGCAAAGAAATTATGTTAGAATTTGGTGCAGAAGGTGCAGATTTAACGCTAAGTGTTCATATTTCACTGACATCTTTGTTGAAGAACGATGCACCAGGATTTTCTGTAATGAAGCGTATTTGCCATTCTTATTCTCTTTGTGCCTACCAAAAGGTGTAGAAGATTTTGCTCGTGATGTGTTCAGCTACTTTCGGTGTAGTTCCAAACGCATGGGGATTTTATAAAAAATCAATAATTTATCAGTGTTGAACTTCACAAACACCTGCATCCAAGCTAAATAGGTTGGATATCATTACACATGGTAGTCTCCGGGTAGCTAAGCAGTACGAAGCACTCAAGCTCTAATTTACAGGAGCTGTCCTCAGTGAGAGGCTCCTCTCATGTGATGAAAGTATCCTGCAGGAGCTCAATAACACCTTCACAAAGTTGAATCTTCAGTTTTTAGATTTCGTTTTTCCTATATTCAATAATCTGTGCAAGCAAATGCAGTTAGAGCGTCCTCAGGTTCACACATTACATAAGTTAGTGTCACAATCTTTCAGAACCTTGCTTGAGTGTTACCTCGATTATAGTTACGTGGCAAAGCCACCAACAACTAATATTGAATTTAAGAATCTCCATAAGTTCAAAGAACTCTACTGGGCTATCGCTCACTCCACAAACATTACCATCAAAAGGAGTGCAAGTTTCTCGTCAGCGCTGCCAAACATTTTACATCGAAGCAGCAAGTCAAATATGCAAAAGATTTCCGTTTGCTGATGCTGCTTTTAAAAATCTCGAGGCCCTGGATTCCCAGACAGTGAAATGCAAATCGGTGGTATCAATTGCTCCACTAATGATTTCGTGTCCCCTCACTGGTAGCATTACCTCATGCTCAGGTACTTGACAGAGAATGGCAGCTGCTAACAAACAGAGACATACCTTAATCTGATTTAAGTCCAGCATCCTTAGTGCGTGAGGTAAAGAGAGGAGATAAAGAACCTATCTATCCATATCTGGCGTCTTTCACGTTCAAATTATTGTGCCTACCGCATTCAGACGAGTGATTTTCACTGTAAACCACATGTAAACCAAATTAAGATACAGGCTCTCATCACGCACTTTGAGTGTGGAATGTTTCACACCAAAACGGTCTTATCTGTGGACAGCTGTTATGGTTTTAGAGTAACTAGGAAAGTGTTAAATATAATGAATAGTGAAATATATGAAAAAGAATGCAATGAGGCACCAGTTTTTGCTGATAAGGATTAAATTCATGTGACTTGTTAGTTTTGAAACAATTCATTGTATTTTATTATGTGTTTTTTGTTGTCGTTGCCACCATTGTCATGTTTCAACATCACTGTATACTGTCATGTTGCATCATCACTGTATACTGCCATGCTTTAACATCACTGTATACTGCCATGTTTCAACATCACTGTATACTGTCATGTTTCAACATCACTGTATACTGCCATGTTGCATCATCACTGTATACTGCCATGCTTCAACATCACTGTATACTGCCATGCTTCAACATCACTGTATACTGCCATGTTTCAACATCACTGTATACTGCCATGCTTCAACATCACTGTATACTGTCATGCTTCAACATCACTGTATACTGTCATGCTTCAACATCACTGTATACTGCCATGCTTCAACATCACTGTATACTGTCATGTTTCAACATCACTGTATACTGTCATGTTTCAACATCACTGTATACTGTCATGCTTCAACATCACTGTATACTGTCATGTTTCAACATCACTGTATACTGCCATGCTTCAACATCACTGTATACTGTCATGTTTCAACATCACTGTATACTGTCATGCTTCAACATCACTGTATACTGCCATGTTTCAACATCACTGTATACTGCCATGTTTCAACATCACTGTATACTGTCATGTTTCAACATCACTGTATACTGCCATGCTTCAACATCACTGTATACTGTCATGTTTCAACATCACTGTATACTGTCATCTTTCAACATCACTGTATACTGCCATGGTTCAACATCACTGTATACTGTCATGTTTCAACATCACTGTATACTGTCATGCTTCAACATCACTGTATACTGCCATGTTTCAACATCACTGTATACTGCCATGTTTCAACATCACTGTATACTGTCATGTTTCAACATCACTGTATACTGTCATGTTTCAACATCACTGTATACTGTCATGTTTCAACATCACTGTATACTGCCATGCTTCAACATCACTGTATACTGCCATGTTTCAACATCACTGTATACTGTCATGTTTCAACATCACTGTATACTGTCATGTTTCAACATCACTGTATACTGCCATGTTTCAATATCACTGTATATGCCATGTTTCAACATCACTGTATACTGCCATGTTTCAACATCACTGTATACTGCTATGTTTCAACATCACTGTATACTGCCATGTTTCAACATCACTGTATACTGCCATGTTTCAATATCACTGTATACTGCCATGTTTCAACATCACTGTATACTGCCATGTTTCAATATCACTGTATGCGCCATGTTTCAACATCACTGTATACTGCCATGTTTCAATATCACTGTATACGTCATGTTTCAACATCACTGTATATTGCCATGTTTCAACATCACTGCATACTGCCATGTTTCAACATCACTGTATACTGCCATGTTTCAACATCACTGTATACTGCCATGTTTCAACATCACTGTATACTGTCATGTTTCAACATCACTGTATACTGCCATGTTTCAATATCACTGTATACGTCATGTTTCAACATCACTGTATACTGTCATGTTTCAACATCACTGTATACTGCCATGTTTCAACATCACTGTATACTGCCATGTTTCAACATCGCTGTAAACTGCCATGTTTCAACATCACTGTATACTGTCATGTTTCAACATCACTGTATACTGTCATGTTTCAACATCACTGTATACTGTCATGTTTCAACATCACTGTATACTGCCATGTTTCAACATCACTGTATACTGTCATGTTTCAACATCACTGTATACTGCCATGTTTCAACATCACTGTATACTGCCATGTTTCAACATCACTGTATACTGTCATGTTTCAACATCACTGTATACTGTCATGTTTCAACATCACTGTATACTGTCATGTTTCAACATCACTGTATACTGCCATGTTTCAACATCACTGTATACTGCCATGTTTCAACATCACTGTATACTGCCATGTTTCAACATCACTGTATACTGTCATGTTTCAACATCACTGTATACTGTTATGTTTCAACATCACTGTATACTGTCATGTTTCAACATCACTGTATACTGTCATGTTTCATCATCACTGTATACTGTCATGTTTCAACATCACTGTATACTGTCATGTTTCAACATCACTGTATACTGCCATGTTTCAACATCACTGTATACTGCCATGTTTCAACATCACTGTATACTGCCATGTTTCAACATCACTGTATACTGCCATGTTTCAACATCACTGTATACTGTCATGTTTCAACATCACTGTATACTGCCATGTTTCAACATACTGTTTCAACATCACTGTATACTGTCATGTTTCAACATCACTGTATACTGTCATGTTTCAACATCACTGTATACTGTCATGTTTCAACATCACTGTATACTGCCATGTTTCAACATCACTGTATACTGTCATGTTTCAACATCACTGTATACTGTCATGTTTCAACATCACTGTATACTGTCATGTTTCAACATCACTGTATACTGTCATGTTTCAACATCACTGTATACTGTCATGTTTCAACATCACTGTATACTGCCATGTTTCAACATCACTGTATACTGTTTCAACATCACTGTATACTGTCATGTTTCAACATCACTGTATACTGTCATGTTTCAACATCACTGTATACTGCCATGTTTCAACATCACTGTATACTGTCATGTTTCAACATCACTGTATACTGTCATGTTTCAACATCACTGTATACTGTCATGTTTCAACATCACTGTATACTGTCATGTTTCAACATCACTGTATACTGTCATGTTTCAACATCACTGTATACTGCCATGTTTCAACATCACTGTATACTGTCATGTTTCAACATCACTGTATACTGTCATGTTTCAACATCACTGTATACTGTCATGTTTCAACATCACTGTATACTGTCATGTTTCAACATCACTGTATACTGTCATGTTTCAACATCACTGTATACTGTCATGTTTCAACATCACTGTATACTGTCATGTTTCAACATCACTGTATACTGTCATGTTTCAACATCACTGTATACTGTCATGTTTCAACATCACTGTATACTGCCATGTTTCAACATCACTGTATACTGTCATGTTTCAACATCACTGTATACTGCCATGTTTCAACATCACTGTATACTGTCATGTTTCAACATCACTGTATACTGCCATGTTTCAACATCACTGTATACTGTCATGTTTCAACATCACTGTATACTGTCATGTTTCAACATCACTGTATACTGTCATGTTTCAACATCACTGTATACTGTCATGTTTCAACATCACTGTATACTGTCATGTTTCAACATCACTGTATACTGTCATGTTTCATCACTGTAATCACTGTATACTGTCATGTTTCAACATCACTGTATACTGCCATGTTTCAACATCACTGTATATTGTCATGTTTCAACATCACTGTATACTGTCATGTTTCAACATCACTGTATACTGTCATGTTTCAACATCACTGTATACTGTCATGTTTCAACATCACTGTATACTGTCATGTTTCAACATCACTGTATACTGTATACTGTCATGTTTCAACATCACTGTATACTGTCATGTTTCAACATCACTGTATACTGTCATGTTTCAACATACTGTATACTGCCATGTTTCAACATCACTGTATACTGTCATGTTTCAACATCACTGTATACTGTCATGTTTCAACATCACTGTATAATGCCATGTTTCAATATCACTGTATATTGTCATGTTTCAACATCACTGTATACTGCCATGTTTCAACATCACTGTATACTGTCATGTTTCAACATCACTGTATACTGTCATGTTTCAACATCACTGTATACATGTATCACTGTATATGCCATGTTTCAACATCACTGTATACTGCCATGTTTCAATATCACTGTATACTGCCATGTTTCAACATCACTGTATACTGCCATGTTTCAACATCACTGTATACTGCCATGTTTCAACATCACTGTATACTGCCATGTTTCAACATCACTGTATACTGCCATGTTTCAACATCACTGTATACTGCCATGTTTCAACATCACTGTATACTGTCATGTTTCAACATCACTGTATACTGCCATGTTTCAACATCACTGTATACTGTCATGTTTCAACATCACTGTATACTGTCATGTTTCAACATCACTGTATACTGTCATGTTTCAACATCACTGTATACTGTCATGTTTCAACATCACTGTATACTGTCATGTTTCAACATCACTGTATACTGTCATGTTTCAACATCACTGTATACTGTCATGTTTCAACATCACTGTATACTGTCATGTTTCAACATCACTGTATACTGTCATGTTTCAACATCACTGTATACTGTCATGTTTCAACATCACTGTATACTGTCATGTTTCAACATCACTGTATACTGTCATGTTTCAACATCACTGTATACTGTCATGTTTCAACATCACTGTATACTGTCATGTTTCAACATCACTGTATACTGTCATGTTTCAACATCACTGTATACTGTCATGTTTCAACATCACTGTATACTGTCATGTTTCAACATCACTGTATACTGTCATGTTTCAACATCACTGTATACTGCCATGTTTCAACATCACTGTATACTGTCATGTTTCAACATCACTGTATACTGTCATGTTTCAACATCACTGTATACTGTCATGTTTCAACATCACTGTATACTGTCATGTTTCAACATCACTGTATACTGTCATGTTTCAACATCACTGTATACTGCCATGTTTCAACATCACTGTATACTGTCATGTTTCAACATCACTGTATACTGTCATGTTTCAACATCACTGTATACTGTCATGTTTCAACATCACTGTATACTGTCATGTTTCAACATCACTGTATACTGTCATGTTTCAACATCACTGTATACTGTCATGTTTCAACATCACTGTATACTGTCATGTTTCAACATCACTGTATACTGTCATGTTTCAACATCACTGTATACTGTCATGTTTCAACATCACTGTATACTGTCATGTTTCAACATCACTGTATACTGTCATGTTTCAACATCACTGTATACTGTCATGTTTCAACATCACTGTATACTGCCATGTTTCAACATCACTGTATACTCATGTTTCAACATCACTGTATACTGTCATGTTTCAACATCACTGTATACTGCCATGTTTATCATTGTCATGTTTCAGCATCACTGTATACTGTCATGTTTCAACATCACTGTATACTGTCATGTTTCAACATCACTGTATACTGTCATGTTTCAACATCACTGTATACTGTCATGTTTCAACATCACTGTCATGTTTCAACATCACTGTATACTGTCATGTTTCAACATCACTGTATACTGTCATGTTTCAACATCACTGTATACTGTCATGTTTCAACATCACTGTATACTGTCATGTTTCAACATCACTGTATACTGTCATGTTTCAACATCACTGTATACTGTCATGTTTCAACATCACTGTATACTGTCATGTTTCAACATCACTGTATACTGTCATGTTTCAACATCACTGTATACTGTCATGTTTCAACATCACTGTCTGTTTATCACTGTCATGTTTCAACATCACTGTTTATACTGCCATGTTTCAACATCACTGTATACTGTCATGTTTCAACATCACTGTATACTGTCATGTTTCAACATCACTGTATACTGTCATGTTTCAACATCACTGTATACTGCCATGTTTCAACATCACTGTATACTGTCATGTTTCAACATCACTGTATACTGCCATGTTTCAACATCACTGTATACTGCCATGTTTCAACATCACTGTATACTGTCATGTTTCAACATCACTGTATACTGTCATGTTTCAACATCACTGTATACTGTAATTTTTCAAAATCACTGTATACTGCCATGTTTCAACATCACTGTATACTGCCATGTTTCAACATCACTGTATACTGTCATGTTTCAACATCACTGTATACTGCCATGTTTCAACATCACTGTATACTGTCATGTTTCAACATCACTGTATACTACCATGTTTCAACATCACTGTATACTGTCATGTTTCAACATCACTGTATACTGTCATGTTTCAACATCACTGTATGCTGTCATGTTTCAACATCACTGTATACTGCCATGTTTCAACATCACTGTATACTGTCATGTTTCAACATCACTGTATACTGCCATGTTTCAACATCACTGTAACTGCCATGTTTCAACATCACTGTATACTGTCATGTTTCAACATCACTGTATACTGCCATGTTTCAACATCACTGTATACTGTCATGTTTCAACATCACTGTATACTGCCATGTTTCAACATCACTGTATACTGTCATGTTTCATCATCACTGTATACTGCCATGTTTCAACATCACTGTATACTGTCATGTTTCAACATCACTGTATACTGCCATGTTTCTACATCACTGTATACTGTCATGTTTCAACATCACTGTATACTGCCATGTTTCAACATCACTGTATACTGTCATGTTTCAACATCACTGTATACTGCCATGTTTCAACATCACTGTATACTGTCATGTTTCAACATCACTGTATACTGCCATGTTTCAACATCACTGTAACTGCCATGTTTCAACATCACTGTATACTGTCATGTTTCAACATCACTGTATACTGCCATGTTTCAACATCACTGTATACTGTCATGTTTCAACATCACTGTATACTGTCATGTTTCAACATCGCTGTATACTGTCATGTTTCAACATCACTGTATACTGTCATGTTTCAACATCACTGTATACTGTCATGTTTCAACATCACTGTATACTGTCATGTTTCAACATCACTGTATACTGTCATGTTTCAACATCACTGTATACTGCCATGTTTCAACATCACTGTATACTGTCATGTTTCAACGTCACTGTATACTGCCATGTTTCAACATCACTGTATACTGTCATGTTTCAACATCACTGTATACTGTCATGTTTCAACATCACTTTATACTGCCATGTTTCAACATCACTGTATACTGTCATGTTTCAACATCACTGTATACTGTCATGTTTCAACATCACTGTATACTGTCATGTTTCAACATCACTGTATACTGCCATGTTTCAACATCACTGCTAGAAAAATGACAGGATGGATTATGAGAACCTTCAAAACTAGGGAGGCCAAGCCCATGATGACACTCTTCAGGTCACTTGTTCTATCTAGGCTGGAATATTGCTGCACACTAACAGCACCTTTCAAGGCAGGTGAAATTGCCGACCTAGAAAATGTACAGAGGACTTTCACGGCGCGCATAACGGAGATAAAACACCTCAATTATTGGGAGCGCTTGAGGTTCCTAAACCTGTATTCCCTGGAACGCAGGAGGGAGAGATACATGATTATATACACCTGGAAAATCCTAGAGGGACTAGTACCGAACTTGCACACGAAAATCACCCACTACGAAAGCAAAAGACTTGGCAGACGATGCACCATCCCCCCAATGAAAAGCAGGGGTGTCACTAGCACGTTAAGAGACCATACAATAAGTGTCAGGGGCTCGAGACTGTTCAACTGCCTCCCAGCACACATAAGGGGGATTACCAACAGACCCCTGGCAGTCTTCAAGCTGGCACTGGACAAGCACCTAAAGTCAGTTCCGGATCAGCCAGGCTGTGGCTCGTATGTTGGTTTGTGTGCAGCCAGCAGCAACAGCCTGGTTGATCAGGCTCTGATCCACCAGGAGGCCTGGTCTCAGACCGGGCCGCGGGGGCGTTGACCCCCGGAACTCTCTCCAGGTAATCCAGGTAATCCAGGTATACTGCCATGTTTCAACATCACTGTATACTGTCATGTTTCAACATCACTGTATACTGTCATGTTTCAACATCACTGTATACTGCCATGTTTCAACATCACTGTATACTGTCATGTTTCAACATCACTGTATACTGTCATGTTTCAACATCACTGTATACTGTCATGTTTCAACATCACTGTATACTGTCATGTTTCAACATCACTGTATACTGTCATGTTTCAACATCACTGTATACTTTCATGTTTCAACATCACTGTATACTGTCATGTTTCAACATCACTGTATACTGTCATGTTTCAACATCACTGTATACTGTCATGTTTCAACATCACTGTATACTGTCTTGTTTCAACATCACTTTATACTGCCATGTTTCAACATCACTGTATACTGTCATGTTTCAACATCACTGTATACTGTCATGTTTCAACATCACTGTATACTGTCATGTTTCAACATCACTGTATACTGCCATGTTTCAACATCACTGTATACTGTCATGTTTCAACATCACTGTATACTGCCATGTTTCAACATCACTGTATACTGCCATGTTTCAACATCACTGTATACTGTCATGTTTCAACATCACTGTATACTGTCATGTTTCAACATCACTGTATACTGTCATGTTTCAACATCACTGTATACTGCCATGTTTCAACATCACTGTATAATGCCATGTTTCAACATCACTGTATACTGCCATGTTTCAACATCACTGTATACTGTCATGTTTCAACATCACTGTATACTGCCATGTTTCAACATCATTGTATACTACCATGTTTCAACATCACTGTATACTGCCATGTTTCAACATCACTGTATACTGTCATGTTTCAACATCACTGTATACTGTCATGTTTCAACATCACTGTATACTGCCATGTTTCAATATCACTGTATACTGTCATGTTTCAACATCACTGTATACTGCCATGTTTCAATATCACTGTATACTGTCATGTTTCAACATCACTGTATACTGCCATGTTTCAATATCACTGTATACTGCCATGTTTCAACATCACTGTATACTGCCATGTTTCAACATCACTGTATACTGTCATGTTTCAACATCACTGTATACTGTCATGTTTCAACATCACTGTATACTGTCATGTTTCAACATCACTGTATACTGCCATGTTTCAACATCACTGTATACTGCCATGTTTCAACATCACTGTATACTGTCATGTTTCAACATCACTGTATACTGTCATGTTTCAACATCACTGTATACTGTCATGTTTCAACATCACTGTATACTGCCATGTTTCAACATCACTGTATACTGCCATGTTTCAACATCACTGTATACTGCCATGTTTCAACATCACTGTATACTGTCATGTTTCAACATCACTGTATACTGTCATGTTTCAACATCACTGTATACTGTCATGTTTCAACATCACTGTATACTGCCATGTTTCAACATCACTGTATACTGTCATGTTTCAACATCACTGTATACTGCCATGTTTCAACATCACTGTATACTGTCATGTTTCAACATCACTGTATACTTCATGTTTCAACATCACTGTATACTGTCATGTTTCAACATCACTGTATACTGTCATGTTTCAACATCACTGTATACTGCCATGTTTCAACATCACTGTATACTGCCATGTTTCAACATCACACATGTTTCAACATCACTGTATACTGTCATGTTTCAACATCACTGTATACTGTCATGTTTCAACATCACTGTATACTGCCATGTTTCAATATCACTGTATACTGTCATGTTTCAACATCACTGTATACTTCCATGTTTCAACATCACTGTATACTGCCATGTTTCAACATCACTGTATACTGCCATGTTTCAACATCACTGTACACTGTCATGTTTCAACATCACGGTATACTGTCATGTTTCAACATCACTGTATGCTGTCATGTTTCAACATCACTGTATACTTCCATGTTTCAATATCACTGTACACTGTCATGTTTCAACATCACGGTATACTGTCATGTTTCAACATCACTGTATACTGTCATGTTTCAACATCACTGTATACTGCCATGTTTCAACATCACTGTATACTGTCATGTTTCAACATCACTGTATACTGTCATGTTTCAACATCACTGTATACTGTCATGTTTCAACATCACTGTATACTGTCATGTTTCAACATCACTGTATACTGCCATGTTTCAACATCACTGTATACTGTCATGTTTCAACATCACTGTATCACTGTATACTGCCATGTTTCAACATCACTGTATACTGTCATGTTTCAACATCACTGTATACTGCCATGTTTCAACATCTGTATACTGTCAACATACTGTATACTGCCATGTTTCAACATCACTGTATACTGTCATGTTTCAACATCTGTATACTGTATACTGCCATGTTTCAACATCACTGTATACTGTCATGTTTCAACATCACTGTATACTGTCATGTTTCAACATCACTGTATACTGTCATGTTTCAACATCACTGTATACTGTCATGTTTCAACATCACTGTATACTGTCATGTTTCAACATCACTGTATACTGCCATGTTTCAACATCACTGTATACTGTCATGTTTCAACATCACTGTATACTGTCATGTTTCAACATCACTGTATACTGTCATGTTTCAACATCACTGTATACTGCCATGTTTCAACATCACTGTATACTGCCATGTTTCAACATCACTGTATACTGTCATGTTTCAACATCACTGTATACTGTCATGTTTCAACATCACTGTATACTGTTTCAACATCACTGTATACTGTCATGTTTCAACATCACTGTATACTGTCATGTTTCAACATCACTGTATACTGTCATGTTTCAACATCACTGTATACTGCCATGTTTCAACATCACTGTATACTGCCATGTTTCAACATCACTGTATACTGTCATGTTTCAACATCACTGTATACTGTCATGTTTCAACATCACTGTATACTGCCATGTTTCAACATCACTGTATACTGCCATGTTTCAACATCACTGTATACTGTCATGTTTCAACATCACTGTATACTGTCATGTTTCAACATCACTGTATACTGTCATGTTTCAGCATCACTGTATACTGCCATGTTTCAACATCACTGTATACTGTTTCAACATCATGTTTCAACATCACTGTATACTGTCATGTTTCAACATCACTGTATACTGTCATGTTTCAACATCACTGTATACTGTCATGTTTCAACATCACTATACTGCCATGTTTCAACATCACTGTATACTGCCATGTTTCAACATCACTGTATACTGTGTACTGTCATGTTTCAACATCACTGTATACTGCCATGTTTCAACATCACTGTATACTGTCATGTTTCAACATCACTGTATACTGTCATGTTTCAACATCACTGTATACTGTCATGTTTCAACATCACTGTATACTGTATACTGTCATGTTTCAACATCACTGTATACTGTCATGTTTCAACATCACTGTATACTGCCATGTTTCAACATCACTGTATACTGTCATGTTTCAACATCACTGTATACTGTCATATGTATACATGTTTCAACATCACTGTATACTGTCATGTTTCAACATCACTGTATACTGTCATGTTTCAACATCACTGTATACTGTCATGTTTCAACATCACTGTATACTGTCATGTTTCAACATCACTGTATACTGCCTGTTTCAATATCACTGTATATGTTTCAACATCTGTATACTGCCACATCACTGTATACTGTCATGTTTCAACATCACTGTATACTGTCATGTTTCATCACTGTATACTGTCATGTTTCAACATCACTGTATACTGTCATGTTTCAACATCACTGTATACTGTATACTGTCATGTTTCAACATCACTGTATACTGTCATGTTTCAACATCACTGTATACTGTCCATGTTTCAACATCACTGTATACTGTCATGTTTCAACATCACTGTATACTGCCATGTTTCAACATCACTGTATACTGTCATGTTTCAACATCACTGTTTATACTGTATACCATGTTTCAACATCATGTTTCAACATCACTGTATACTGCCATGTTTCAACATCACTGTATACTGCCATGTTTCAACATCACTGTATACTGCCATGTTTCAACATCATGTATACTTCATGTTTCAACATCACTGTATACTGTATACTACCATGTTTCAACATCACTGTATACTGTCATGCTTCAACAACACTGTATACTGACATGTTTCAACATCACTGTATACTGTCATGTTTCAACATCACTGTATACTGCCATGTTTCAATATCACTGTATACTGTCATGTTTCAACATCACATCATTTTGATGTATACTGTACCATGTTTCAACATCACTGTATACTGCCATGTTTCAACATCACTGTATACTGCCATGTTTCAACATCACTGTATACTGTCATGTTTTCTGTATACTGCCATGTTTCATCACTGTATACTGTCATGTTTCAACATCACTGTATAATGTTTCATCACTGTATACTGTCATGTTTCAACATCACTGTATACTGTCATGTTTCAACATCACATGTATCACTGTATACTCATGTTTCAACATCACTGTATACTGCCATGTTTCAACATCACTGTATACTGCCATGTTTCAACATCACTGTATACTGTCATGTTTCAACATCACTGTATACTGTCATGTTTCAACATCACTGTATACTGCCATGTTTCAACATCACTGTATACTGCCATGTTTCAACATCACTGTATACTGTCATGTTTCAACATCACTGTATACTGTCATGTTTCAACATCACTGTATACTGCCATGTTTCAACATCACTGTATACTGTCATGTTTCAACATCACTGTATACTGTCATGTTTCAACATCACTGTATACTGTCATGTTTCAACATCACTGTATATGTTTCAATATGTATACTGCCATGTTTCAACATCACTGTATACTGTCATGTTTCAACATCACTGTATACTGTCATGTTTCAACATCACTGTATACTGTCATGTTTCAACATCACTGTATACTGTCATGTTTCAACATCACTGTATACTGCCATGTTTCAACATCACTGTATACTGTCATGTTTCAACATCACTGTATACTGCCATGTTTCAACATCACTGTATACTGTCATGTTTCAACATCACTTTATACTACCATGTTTCAACATCACTGTATACTGTCATGTTTCAACATCACTGTATACTGTCATGTTTCAACATCACTGTATACTGTCATGTTTCAACATCACTGTATACTGCCATGTTTCAACATCACTGTATACTGTCATGTTTCAACATCACTGTATACTGTATCACTGTCATGTTTCAACATCACTGTATACTGCCATGTATCACTGTATACTGCCATGTTTCAACATCACTGTATACTGTCATGTTTCAACATCACTGTATACTGCCATGTTTCAACATCACTGTATACTGTCATGTTTCAACATCACTGTATACTGCCATGTTTCAACATCACTGTATACTGTCATGTTTCAACATCACGGTATACTGTATACTGTCATGTTTCAACATCACTGTATACTGCCATGTTTCAACATCACTGTATACTGTCATGTTTCAACATCACTGTATACTGTCATGTTTCAACATCACTGTATGCTGTCATGTTTCAACATCACTGTATACTGTCATGTTTCAACATCACATGTTTATACTGTATACTGTCATGTTTCAACATCACTGTATACTGTCATGTTTCAACATCACTGTATACTGTCATGTTTCAACATCACTGTATACTGCCATGTTTCAACATCACTGTATACTGTCATGTTTCAACATCACTGTATACTGTCATGTTTCAACATCACTGTATACTGTCATGTTTCAACATCACTGTATACTGTCATGTTTCAACATCACTGTATACTGTCATGTTTCAACATCACTGTATACACATGTTTCAACATACTGTTGCCATGTTTCAACATCACTGTATACTGTCATGTTTCAACATCACTGTATACTGTCATGTTTCAACATCACTGTATACTGTCATGTTTCAACATCACTGTATACTGTCATGTTTCAACATCACTGTATACTGTCATGTTTCAACATCACTGTATACTGTCATGTTTCAACATCACTGTATACTGTCATGTTTCAACATCACTGTATACTGTCATGTTTCAACATCACTGTATACTGCCATGTTTCAACATCACTGTATACTGTCATGTTTCAACATCACTGTATACTGCCATGTTTCAACATCACTGTATACTGCCATGTTTCAACATCACTGTATACTGCCATGTTTCAACATCACTGTATACTGTCATGTTTCAACATCACTGTATACTGTCATGTTTCAACATCACTGTATACTGCCATGTTTCAACATCACTGTATACTGTCATGTTTCAACATCACTGTATACTGTCATGTTTCAACATCACTGTATACTGTCATGTTTCAACATCACTGTATACTGTCATGTTTCAACATCACTGTATACTGTCATGTTTCAACATCACTGTATACTGCCATGTTTCAACATCACTGTATACTGTCATGTTTCAACATCACTGTATACTGCCATGTTTCAACATCTCTGTATACTGCCATGTATACTGTATACTGTCATGTTTCAACATCACTGTATACTGCCATGTTTCAACATCACTGTATACTGTCATGTTTCAACATCACTGTATACTGTCATGTTTCAACATCACTGTATACTGCCATGTTTCAACATCACTGTATACTGTCATGTTTCAACATCACTGTATACTGCCATGTTTCAACATCACTGTATACTGCCATGTTTCAACATCACTGTATACTGCCATGTTTCAACATCACTGTATACTGCCATGTTTCAACATCACTGTATACTGTCATGTTTCAACATCACTGTATACTGTCACTGTTTCAACATACTGCCATGTTTCAACATCACTGTTTATACTGCCATGTTTCAACATCACTGTATACTGTCATGTTTCAACATCACTGTATACTGTCATGTTTCAACATCACTGTATACTGTCATGTTTCAACATCACTGTATACTGCCATGTTTCAACATCACTGTATACTGTCATGTTTCAACATCACTGTATACTGTCATGTTTCAACATCACTGTATACTGCCATGTTTCAACATCACTGTATACTGTCATGTTTCAACATCACTGTATACTGTCATGTTTCAACATCACTGTATACTGTCATGTTTCAACATCACTGTATACTGTCATGTTTCAACATCACTGTATACTGTCATGTTTCAACATCACTGTATACTGTCATGTTTCAACATCACTGTATACTGTCATGTTTCAACATCACTGTATACTGTCATGTTTCAACATCTGTATACTGCCATGTTTCAACATACTGTCTGTTTCAACATCACTGTATACTGCCATGTTTCAACATCACTGTATACTGTCATGTTTCAACATCACTGTATACTGTCATGTTTCAACATCACTGTATACTGCCATGTTTCAACATCACTGTATACTGCCATGTTTCAACATCACTGTATACTGCCATGTTTCAACATCACTGTATACTGTCATGTTTCAACATCACTGTATACTGCCATGTTTCAACATCACTGTATACTGTCAATGTTTCAACATCACTGTATACTGTTTCAACATCACTCATGTTTCAACATCACTGTATACTGTCATGTTTCAACATCACTGTATACATGTTTCAACATCACTGTATACTGTCATGTTTCAACATCACTGTATACTGTCATGTTTCAACATCACTGTATACTGTCATGTTTCAACATCACTGTATACTGCCAACTGTATACTGTCAGGTTTCAACATCACTGTATACTGCCATGTTTCAACATCACTGTATACTGTCATGTTTCAACATCACTGTATACTGCCATGTTTCAACATCACTGTATACTGTCATGTTTCAACATCACTGTATACTGTATACTGTCATGTTTTCTGTAACATCACTGTTTATACTGTCATGTTTCAACATCACTGTATACTGTCATGTTTCAACATCACTGTATACTGTCATGTTTCAACATCACTGTATACATGTTTCAACATCACTGTATCACTCATGTTTCAACATCACTGTATACTGTCATGTTTCAACATCACTGTATACTGTCATGTTTCAACATCACTGTATACTGTCATGTTTCAACATCACTGTATACTGCCATGTTTCAACATCACTGTATACTGTCATGTTTCAACATCACTGTATACTGCCATGTTTCAACATCACTGTATACTGTCATGTTTCAACATCACTGTATACTGCCATGTTTCAACATCACTGTATACTGTCATGTTTCAACATCACTGTATACTGTCATGTTTCAACATCACTGTATACTGTCATGTTTCAACATCACTGTATACTGCCATGTTTCAACATCACTGTATACTGTCATGTTTCAACATCACTGTATACTGTCATGTTTCAACATCACTGTATACATGTTTCAACATCACTGTATACTGTCATGTTTCAACATCACTGTATACTGTCATGTTTCAACATCACTGTATACTGTCATGTTTCAACATCACTGTATACTGTCATGTTTCAACATCACTGTATACTGTCATGTTTCAACATCACTGTATACTGTCATGTTTCAACATCACTGTATACTGTCATGTTTCAACATCACTGTATACTGTCATGTTTCAACATCACTATATACTGTCATGTTTCAACATCGCTGTATACTGTATACTCATGTTTCAACATCACTGTATACTGTCATGTTTCAACATCACTGTATACTGTCATGTTTCAACATCACTGTATACTGTCATGTTTCAACATCACTGTATACTGTCATGTTTCAACATCACTGTATACTGCCATGTTTCAACATCACTGTATACTGCCATGTTTCAACATCACTGTTTATCACTGTATACTGTCATGTTTCAACATCACTGTTTATACTGTATACTGTCATGTTTCAACATCACTGTATACTGTCATGTTTCAACATCACTGTATACTGTATACCATGTTTCAACATCACTGTATACTGTCATGTTTCAACATCACTGTATACTGTCATGTTTCAACATCACTGTATACTGTCATGTTTCAACATCACTGTATACATGTTTCAACATCACTGTATACTGTCATGTTTCAACACTGTCACATGTTTATCACTGTATACTGTCATGTTTCAACATCACTGTATACTGCCATGTTTCAACATCACATGTTTCAACATCACTGTATACTGTCATGTTTCAACATCACTGTATACTGCCATGTTTCAACATCACTGTATACTGTCATGTTTCAACATCACTGTATACTGCCATGTTTCAACATCACTGTATACTGTCATGTTTCAACATCACTGTATACTGCCATGTTTCAACATCACTGTATACTGCCATGTTTCAACATCACTGTATACTGCCATGTTTCAACATCACTGTATACTGCCATGTTTCAACATCACTGTATACTGTCATGTTTCAACATCACTGTATACTGTCATGTTTCAACATCACTGTATACTGCCATGTTTCAACATCACTGTATACTGTCATGTTTCAACATCACTGTATACTGTGCCATGTTTCAACATCACTGTATACTGTATACTCATGTTTCAACATCACTGTATACTGCCATGTATCAACATCACTGTATACTGTCATGTTTCAACATCACTGTATACTGCCATGTTTCAACATCACTGTATACTGTCATGTTTCAACATCACTGTATACTGCCATGTTTCAACATCACTGTATACTGTCATGTTTCAACATCACTGTATACTGCCATGTTTCAACATCACTGTATACTGTCATGTTTCAACATCACTGTATACTGCCATGTTTCAACATCACTGTATACTGTCATGTTTCAACATCACTGTATACATGTTTCAACATCACTGTATACTGTCAACATCACTGTATACTGTCATGTTTCAACATCACTGTATACTGTCATGTTTCAACATCACTGTATCACTGCCATGTTTCAACATCACTGCCATGTATACTGTATACCATGTTTCAACATCACTGTATACTGTCATGTTTCAACATCACTGTATACCATGTTTCAACATCACTGTATACTGTCATGTTTCAACATCACTGTATACTGCCATGTTTCAACATCATTGTATACTACCATGTTTCAACATCACTGTATACTGTCATGTTTCAACATCACTGTATACTGTCATGTTTCAACATCACTGTATACTGTCATGTTTCAACATCACTGTATACTGCCATGTTTCAATATCACTGTATACTGTCATGTTTCAACATCACTGTATACTGCCATGTTTCAATATCACTGTATACTGTCGTGTTTCAACATCACTGTATACTGTATACTCATGTTTCAACATCACTGTATACTGCCATGTTTCAACATCACTGTATACTGCCATGTTTCAACATCGCTGTATACTGCCATGTTTCAACATCACTGTATACTGTCATGTTTCAACATCACTGTATACTGTTATGTTTCAACATCACTGTATACTGTCATGTTTCAACATCACTGTATACTGTCATGTTTCAACATCACTGTATACTGTATACTCATGTTTCAACATCACAGTATACTGTCATGTTTCAACATCACTGTATACTGTCATGTTTCAACATCACTGTATACTGTCATGTTTCAACATCACTGTATACTGTCATGTTTCAACATCACTGTATACTGTCATGTTTCAACATCACTGTATACTGCCATGTTTCAACATCACTGTATACTGTATACTCATGTTTCAACATCACTGTATACTGCCATGTTTCAACATCTGTATACTGTCTGTATACTGTCATGTTTCAACATCACTGTATACTGCCATGTTTCAACATCACTGTATACTGTCATGTTTCAACATCACTGTATACTGTCATGTTTCAACATCACTGTATACTGTCATGTTTCAACATCACTGTATACTGTCATGTTTCAACATCACTGTATACTGTCATGTTTCAACATCACTGTATACTGTCATGTTTCAACATCACTGTATACTGTCATGTTTCAACATCACTGTATACTGTCATGTTTCAATATCACTGTATACTGTCATGTTTCAACATCTGTTATGTTTCAACATCACTGTATACTGCCATGTTTCAACATCACTGTATACTGCCATGTTTCAACATCACTGTATACTGCCATGTATCACTGTATACTGCCATGTTTCAACATCACTGTATACTGCCATGTTTCAACATCACTGTATACTGTCATGTTTCAACATCACTGTATACTGTCATGTTTCAACATCACTGTATACTGTCATGTTTCAACATCACTGTATACTGTCATGTTTCAACATCACTGTATACTGTCATGTTTCAACATCACTGTATACTGTCATGTTTCAACATCACTGTATACTGTCATGTTTCAACATCACTGTATACTGTCATGTTTCAACATCACTGTATACTGCCATGTTTCAACATCACTGTATACTGTCATGTTTCAACATCACTGTATACTGCCATGTTTCAACATCACTGTATACTGTCATGTTTCAACATCACTGTATACTGTCATGTTTCAACATCACTGTATACTGCCATGTTTCAACATCACTGTATACTGTCATGTTTCAACATCACTGTATACTGCCATGTTTCAACATCACTGTATACTGTCATGTTTCAACATCACTGTATACTGTCATGTTTCAACATCACTGTATACTGTCATGTTTCAACATACTGTTTCAATATACTGTATACTGTCATGTTTCAACATCACTGTATACTGCCATGTTTCAACATCACTGTATACTGCCATGTTTCAACATCACTGTATACTGTCATGTTTCAACATCACTGTACACTGTATACTGTCATGTTTCAACATCACTGTATACTGTCATGTTTCAACATACTGTATACTGCCATGTTTCAACATCACTGTATACTGTCATGTTTCAACATCACTGTATACTGTCATGTTTCAACATCACTGTATACTCTCATGTTTCAACATCACTGTATACTCTCATGTTTCAACATCACTGTATACTGCCATGTTTCAACATCACTGTATACTGTCATGTTTCAACATCACTGTATACTGCCATGTTTCAACATCACTGTATACTGCCATGTTTCAACATCACTGTATACTGTCATGTTTCAACATCACTGTATACTGCCATGTTTCAACATCACTGTATACTGTCATGTTTCAACATCACTGTATACTGCCATGTTTCAATATCACTGTATACTGTCATGTTTCAACATCACTGTATACTTCCATGTTTCAATATCACTGTATACTGTCATGTTTCAAAATCACATGTTTCAACATACTGTCATGTTTCAACATCACTGTATACTGTCATGTTTCAACATCACTGTATACTGTCATGTTTCAACATCACTGTATACTGTCATGTTTCAACATCACTGTATACTGTCATGTTTCAACATCACTGTATACTGTCTTGTTACAAAATCACTGTAAACTGTCATGTTTCAACATCAGTGTTTCAACATACTGTCATGTTTCAACATCACTGTATACTGTCATGTTTCAACATCACTGTATACTGTCATGTTTCAACATCACTGTATACTGTCATGTTTCAACATCACTGTATACTGCCATGTTTCAACATCACTGTATACTGTCATGTTTCAACATCACTGTATACTGCCATGTTTCAACATCACTGTATACTGTCATGTTTCAACATCACTGTATACTGCCATGTTTCAACATCACTGTATACTGTCATGTTTCAACATCACTGTATACTCTCATGTTTCAACATCACTGTATACTGCCATGTTTCAACATCACTGTATACTGTCATGTTTCAACATCACTGTATACTGCCATGTTTCAACATCACTGTATACTGTTGTTTCAACATCACTGTATACTGTCATGTTTCAACATCACTGTATACTCTGAAACAATCGTATAGTAATGTTGGATTTAGAAAAGTTACAAGTTCTACATCAAACAAGGTTAAGTAGTGTTGTTTTTATTGTGGAGAGAAATACGTAAACAGTAACCCTCACATGGGAATATCGTCAAAATGGTTCTATCAGTTTTACCTTTTTTGTCAGGGTAAAACCAGGACTCTTGTCTTTGTCACAAGCTAACGCATTCATTAGTTATTCTTATTATTTTTTTTCTGGGGAAAAGGTTATTTGGCATCTGGGGAATGGGACGTAATCACATCTTCCTTACTGTGATACCAGTACTGAGGCGAGGACGTGAAGGTGACAGGGGTAGTTGATGTGTCTGAGGTGGATCACGTTGCTTGGAGGTGTTGAACTCAGTGGATTGAGTGGGAATCATCAGACTGAATACAATATGGGGTATCCAGTAGTACAGTGGTCACAAGCACTTTATCACAAGAGAGCTCGAGGCCTACTCTGCATTGAGCTATGTTCACTTTTCCTGTTCATTTGGTATTTTACTAATCAGAGAGGTAGTATTCCTCTCCAATGTGTATAAATGAAATGTTCTGTTACATTTTAGGGAAAACAGTAATAAAATTGTGGGGGGGGGAATTCTTAATGCCATTATTATTATTATTATTATTATTAATATAGTATAATGATTAATTTCCTCTTGTTTATATAATTAGTCTCTGATAATTAACATTTAATAAGCTGCCATATCTCCTCATTTAAAATTAAAGGACAGAGTTAGTAATTAGTCTAGGGATTAAACTAGTGAGGTATACTTATATTGATGCATGCAAATTTATTCACATATTTCACTATAAATTTGGTAGGTATAAATATACTGGTTGCTATGAGATTCCTGTCTACGTCTTGTTATTACCCTTGTTTGGTTCGTGACCTATGATGTGAAAGCTAGGCACCTTTTATAACACAGGAAGTTCGTATATACAGTATTCTGAGGAATATATCTTTCCTGATGTTTGTTCACTGACAGACTTATGTGACTGTACGCTTACAGGGACGAATATCTGTTTGGATACGCTTAGAGTATGCATATAAATATATAACATTTAATCTCGTAATTAAGGATATAATTCAATCCCATTATTAGGTAACCGGTAACTTTCGGGTGATATGCGCCCTTTAATGACCCATGAGTAACGACAGTTATGCAACATTTGGGACATTTAACTGGGAACGTTTCAACTGCTGGAGACTCAATTCACTATTTGGACTGACTCACTGATTCCTGCCACCTTAAGATCTTAACATAGCGTCGGGAATGTTCTATGAAACCTTGAAAATATATCAGATTATCAAGAACTACATGAAAGATTATTATTAAAGAATTTATAATAGTGCTGGAGTCGGAAAACGAACTATGAACTCTACGTCGATTAGTTATTTCAGTCCAACAATTAGACTGAAAAAAAAAAACAGGAATTGCGGTTGTCTTTTTTTTCACACTTTGTAGGTATTGCCATACTTGTTCATGACTTTTGTATAGTCAGCTTTAAACCCAGTAAACTTGGCGGTTGGGTCTATGACAGAAAAGGTGAACCATCGAAATGACGAGAGATGCGAGGAAAAGGTGGGTGGTGCGTTGAGGCATCTTTGGAGATACAAAAAAAAAAAAAGCCTTTCTCCATGAATGCTAAATGGGAAATACGTATACCAGAAAAAAGTGATACCAACATAGATATGCGGGTATGAAGCATTGGTTTTAAACACTGCGAGGAGGAGGCTAGAGGCAGTGGAGAGGTGTTTGAGAGTAATGTGTGATGTGAAGTGTATACAGAGAATTCGGAATGTGGAGATTAGCTATGAGATTACTAAAATTATAAATTATACTAAAATTATAAATTATGCTAAAAAATTCAGAGTGGTCCAAGTCAGACCGAAACGCCCTCATAAGTTTCGGTCTCCTATGTGCAGGTTATTTGTGTATTGGTGAGGTTGTTTGAGTATTTAGAGAAGATGAAGCAAAATAGGATGACTAGGAGGATATATAAATATGGTAAATATAGGGTGGAGGGAAGGATTATGGGTCGTCCCAGAAAGGGTTGGAGTGTGGGGGTAGATGAATGAATGCTGGAGGTTTAAATATCCAATAAACTTCTAGATCGTTAAACTGGAACGGCGGAAGTGATTTTTGTGATTTGGCGTGCTGTTGGAGTGTGAACAAGGTAACCTTTTAAAAGAGGATTCAGGGAAATCGGTAAGCCAGACTTGAGTCCTGGAGATAGAAAGTATTGTTCCTCCACTGTGAAGAGAGAATGAGGAGGTTGCATCTTGAAGGATCATCTAAACTGTGATGTCAGGACTCTGGCAAGAAAGACAAAGATTGAATGAAGGACAGTGAATGTTCTTTTTGTTGAGTGATGCCCTATCTACGTGAGAAACGGCAAATGTGGTTAAAAATGAGAAAAATCTAACGTTAAAAAGCCTAGTGGGAGAAGAGTGGCCAATGAAGAATTTCCCAGTTCATGATTACATAGTTATCAGTGACAGGTAAGAGAGGTTCACATTATACTGTATTTAGTTGTCAGAAGATTTTTTTACCTTTTTCTGTAATAATAATGAAAGGTTTTCCTTCTTGGAAGTTCACTATTATTCATTTTAATGACCCCCTTGTAACCGGTCGTTTATTACTCAGCTGGGTTATTAGTCACTTGTTATCATTAAGCATTGAATCAGGTGGAAATAATCCACCAAACTTAGCCATTTCAAGGTATTATTCATTATTTGAAAAATAACCAGAGAGAGAGAGAGAGAGAGAGAGAGAGAGAGAGAGAGAGAGAGAGAGAGAGAGAGAGAGAGAGAGAGACGAACTCAACTGGCAAACAAATTTATGTTTGACACAACGTCCAATGTCAACTCGGGTGCCAGATAGGGCTGTTCATATGTCACTGCAGCCCTTTTAATACGAACTGAAATTTCACGCAATCATGAATGTCACAACATAAAGAGGGACGTTCCTGACGAGCTAAACTGTAGTTCCTCTGGTTATGAAGCCAGAAAACTACCACTACACCGTGGACATTATCTTACTCGTTTTACTGCGAAATTTCATTTTTTTTTAATATAGGAATGTAGGGACACATGTGCCATTGTGAGTTATATGCAACACGATTTTGGGCACGACCTGGGCGACAGCTGTCAAGTCAATGTGAGGCAGCTGTCTACCACCAGCTGTCACAAGTTATACAATACTCGGCGGTTGTAGGATATTTCGGTCAGCGGGCGTTTCGGCCTTTGTTGATTCTTTATGGTAGTTTTGCAAGGACGAACGTTTCGGCCTGGTCCAAAAAAATAACAATTAAGGACAGAAAAGATTAAACTGGCACAAAAGAAAACTTGGAAAATAATGGCGTGCCCCACCAAACCTAGCCAGTATCCATACCTCACCATATTTAACCTACCCAAACCTAGCCTAAGTTTACCTAACTTAATCTGTTCTAACCCACCTTAACTAACTTAACATAGCCTTACATAAGGTTAGGTAAGGTTACCTTATATAACTTAACCTAGCCTACTTAAACCTAGGGTAACTTAATCTAACCTAACTTGGCCGAAACATTTGCCCTCCCAGAAATACCTGGGCGAATCTTCGTCTGCCGAAATTCCCGGTCACCATACACGTGACAGCCTTGACCACAGACACTACACGTGGTAACCTTAGAACCACAGACAGTACACGTGGTACCCTTGGAAAAACAGACAGTACACGTGGTAGCCTTGGAACTACAGACAGTCCACGTGGCAGCTATGGAACTACTGACATTAAAAGTGGCAACCTTGGCACCACAGACATAAGAAGAACATAAGAAAGAAGGAACACTGCAACAGGCCTACTGACCCATGCGGCGCAGGTCCATGTCGTCCCCCCGGATTATCCCAATGACCCACCCAGTCTGGTCATCCCCACTCAAGGATGGAGCACTGTACAAGACCCAGCAGCACAAGCTAGTCAGGTCCAACTCACACCCACCCACACCCACTCATGTATTTATCTAACCTATTTTTAAAACTACACAACGTTTTAGCCTCAATAACTCTACTCGGGAGCTTGTTCCACTCATCCACAACTCTATTACCAAACCAGTACTTTCCTATATCCTTCCTGAATCTGAATTTTTCCAACTTGAAACCATTGCTGCGAGTCCTGTCTTGGCTGGAAATTTTCAGTACACTATTTACATCCCCTTTATTTATTCCTGTTTTCCATTTACACACTTCGATCATATCCCCCCTAATTCTACGCCTTTCGAGAGAGTGCAGATTCAGGGCCCTCAGTCTATCCTCATAGGGAAGATTTCTGATACATGGGATCATCTTTGTCATCCTCCTTTGTACGTTTTCCAGAGCATTTATATCCATTCTGTAATATGGTGACCAAAACTGAGCAGCATAATCTAAATGAGGCCTAACCAAGGATATATAGAGTTGAAGAACAACCTGAGGACTTCTATTATTTATACTTCTAGATATGAAACCAAGAATTCTGTTAGCTTTATTGTGAACACTAATGCACTGTTGTCTTGGTTTTAGGCTACTGCTAACCAGAACTCCTAAATCCTTTTCGCAATCGGTAGTATTAAGATCAACATTATTTAGTTTATTTGTGGCATGGTTATTTAACTGTCCAGCATTTAGAACTTTGCATTTGTCAATATTAAACTGCATCTGCCACTTCTCCGACCATTGCGTCAGTCTATTCAAATCATGTTGATGAATGGTTCTGAGAACCGACATATTGATAAATTAGACACATGTGCAACTCTTGGGTATCTTTATTGAGGAAACGTTTCCTCAATAAAGATACCCAAGAGTTGCACATGTGTCTAATTTATCTATTCAAATCATCCTGGAGTGCTCTAATGTCCTCATTAGAATGAATTGGACGGCCTATTTTGGTGTCATCAGCAAATTTGATTATGTCGCTATGTATTCCCTCATCTATGTCGTTTATGTAAATTGTGAACAACAACGGGCCCAACACTGACCCCTGAGGAACACCGCTTGTGACGTGCCCCCATTATGATTTCTCCCCATTTATGCAAACTCTCTGCTGTCTATTTGTCAGCCATGCCTCTACCCAGGGAAAAATTTCTCCTCCTATTCCATGTGCCCTAAGTTTCCTCAATAGCCTCTGGTGTGGAACTCTATCGAAAGCCTTACTGAAGTCCATATACACAATATCATATTCATTACCATGATCTACCTCCTCAAACACCTTAGTGAAAAAAGTTAGTAAATTCGTAAGACAGGAACGCCCCTTTGTAAAACCATGTTGAGAATCTTTAATCAGTCTGTGCCTGTCAAGATGGCTACGAATTGCTTCGGCAATTATTGATTCCATAAATTTTCCCACTATGGAGGTAAGGCTTATTGGTCTATAGTTCGAAGCCAAGGACCTGTCACCTGCCTTGTAAATAGGTATTACATTTGCCATTTTCCACTTATCAGGCACTATGCCAGTTTGTAGTGATATGTTAAAAAGATTAGCCAAAGGTATGCTAAGTTCCTCTTTACATTCCTTTAACACCCTTGCAAACAGCTCATCAGGACCTGGGGATTTGTTAGGTTTTAGTTTCTCTATTTGTCTGAGGACCATGTCACTAGTTACCGCAATCGTACATAGTTTATTATCATCCTGTTCTACATAATCTATCATTTCAGGAATATGGCTAGTATTTTCCTGAGTGAAAACTAAGAGGAAGTAGGTATTTAGTGTTTCACACATATCCTTATCACTGTCAGTGAACTGACCAGAGTTACTCTTAAGTGGGCCAGTCTTGTCCCTAATCTTACTTCTGTATACCTGAAAGAAACCTTTTGGGTTAGTCTTTGAATCCCTTGCGACCTTAGCCTCATAATCTCTTTTTGCTTTTCTTATTCCTTTCTTTATTTCTCTTTAATTGACTATATTGATTTCTTAACTGCCCATCCCCTCTTTTGATACGCCTATATATGCCTCTCTTTTGACCAATGAGATGTTTTAATCTATTGTTCATCCATTTGGGATCATTTTTGTTAGATCTAATTTCCCTACTCGGAACAAAAGTTGTCTGGGCAGCTAGAACTATGCTCTGAAAAACGTCATATTGGCAACCAAGATCACCTACCTGACCCATAGTTAGGACATCCCAATTTAGCCCACCAAGTAATTTTTCAGTCCCATGAAGTCGGCCAAGCGAAAATCTGGGACAGAGATTTGATTGCAGTTATCTGGGTAATTCCATGATATATTGAAACTAAGTGATTTGTGATCACTTTCCCCAAGCTCATCATTAATCTCAAGATTATTAATTAGTGAATCTTTGTTGGCAAGAACCAAGTCAAGCAGATTGTTTCCTCTAGTTGGTTCTGTCACAACCTGTTCTAAAAAGCAATCCTGAACCGTATCAAGGAAGTCACTAGACTCAAGATTTCCTGTCATATTGTTCCAATCGATTTGTCTAAAGTTAAAATCTCCCATTATCACAACATTTTCATATCTAGATGCCTTATGAATTTCGTCCCATAACAGCTTACTGCACTCCCTATCAAGGTTTGGGGGCCTATAAATCACACCCAAAATTAATTTGTCACGACCCTCGAGAAACTGAAGCCAAACCGATTCTGTGTTCAATGTTTCTAATCTTATATCATGTCTAAGACAACAATTTAAATTTTCTCTGACATACATCGCCACACCACCACCCTTCCTGTTGACCCTATCAGTGTGTAATAGTTTATAACCCTGTATGTTGCATTCAGAAGGCATTTCTTTATCTTTCAGGTTGAACCAGGTCTCTGTTATACCAATAATATCTATATTACCTACACTTGCAAGTAATTTGAGCTCATCTATCTTATTTCTTAGACTCCTACTATTTGTATAGTAAACCTTAAGGGAGCTAGTTACTCGTTGCCCTCTACTATCTCTCTTTGTTTGTTGATCAATTGATTTGCCATTACTAGCAACTTTATTTTGAATATTGTCTTTTAAACATATCCCTGAGGTATCCCGGTAATAACTGCTGTTTTTAACCCTAATGCTGCAGCCTGATTGTTTCCCACAAACACTCATACCTCTATAATCTATCAGTTTAAATTCCTAGACAAGTCATCAATTACCCTCTCAATTGAATCGGCTAATGCAACCACTCCATCCCCAGAGAGATGAACCCCATCCCTTGCATACATATCACGTTTGCCAAAGAAAAGGTCCCAGTTATCAATGAATGGGATTGCAAGTTCCTTGCAGTACCTGTCTAGCCAGCGATTTATGCCAATTGCCCTAGACATCCATTCATTACCCACTCCCTTTCTAGGTAAGATGCTACCTATGACTGGGATCCCTCCCTTAGGCCTAACTACTTCTATGGCTGACCTGTACTTATCCAGCAGCTCCTCTTTCCTGCCCTTTCCAATGTCATTACCCCCAGCACTAAGACAGGTAATGGGCTTGTTCCCATTACCTGCCATAATATTATCCAACCTGCTGACTATGTTGCCAACACCAGCTCCAGGAAGACACACTCTGTCTGACCTTTCTGTCTCTGTTACAAAATGCACGTGGCAGTCTTGGGACCAGGGGCAGTAAACGTGGCAACATTGTGACCACAGACAGTATACGTGGCAACCTTGGGATTACAGGCAGTACACTTGGCAACCTTGGGAACACAGAGATTGTGAGAAGTCTTGGAACCACATGCAGTGTTTTTGGAAGCCTTGCAACAACATGCAGTGTTTTTGGAAGCCTTGTGACTACAGGCAGTGTTTGTGGAAGCCTTGTGACTACAGGCAGTGTTTGTGGAAGCCTTGTGACTACAGGCAGTGTTTGTGGAAGCCTTGTGACTACAGGCAGTGTTTGTGGAAGCCTTGTGACTACAGGCAGTGTTTGTGGAAGCCTTGTGACTACAGGCAGTGTTTGTGGAAGCCTTGTGACTACAGGCAGTGTTTGTGGAAGCCTTGTGACTACAGGCAGTGTTTATGGGAGCCTTGTGACTACAGGCAGTGTTTGTAGAAGCCTTGTGACTACAGGCAGTGTTTGTGGAAGCCTTGGGACAACAGGCAGTGTTTGTGGAAGCCTTGTGACTACAGGCAGTGTTTGTAGGAGTCTTGGGACAACAGGCAGTGTTTGTAGAAGCCTTGTGACTACAGGCAGTGTTTGTAGAAGCCTTGTGACTACAGGCAGTGTTTGTAGGAGTCTTGGGACAACAGGCAGTGTTTGTAGAAACCTTGGGACAACAGGCAGTGTTTGTAGAAGCCTTGGGACAACAGGCAGTGTTTATGGGAGCCTTGTGACTACAGGCAGTGTTTGTAGGAGTCTTGGGACAACAGGCAGTGTTTGTAGAAGCCTTGTGACTACAGGCAGTGTTTATGGGAGCCTTGTGACTACAGGCAGTGTTTGTGGAAGCCTTGGGACTACAGGCAGTGTTTGTAGGAGTCTTGGGACAACAGGCAGTGTTTGTTGGAGTCTTGGGACCACAGGCAGTGTTTGTTGGAGTCTTGGGATCAGAGGTACTAAAGATAGTGTGGGATTAAAGATAGTGTGTGAGGGAGTCTTGGAACAACAGGCATTGTTTGTGGGAGCCTTTGAACCACAGGCAGTGTTTATGTGAGTCTTGGAACCATAGGTAGTGTCTGTGGGAGTCTTGGGACCACAGGCAGTGTTTGTGGGAGCCTTGAGAGCACAGGCAGTGTTTGTGGGAGCCTTGGGACCACAGTCAGTGTTTGGAGGAGTCTTGGAACCACAGGCAGTGTGTCTGGAGCCTTGGGATTGCTGGCAGTGTTTGTGGGAGCCTTGGGACTGCAGATAGTGCTTGTAGGAGAATTGAGACTCCAGGCAGTGTGTGTGGGAGTCTTGGGACTGCAGGCAGTGTTTATTGAAGCCTTGGGACTACAGGCAGTGTTTATGGGGGTCTTGGGACCAGAGGCAGTGTTTGTGGGAGCCTTGTGACAACAGGCAGTGTATGAGGGAGTTCTTGGAACCACACGCAGTGTTTGTGTGAGCCTTGGAACTGCAGGCAGTGTCTGTGGGAATCTTCGGACCACAGGCAGTGTTTTTGGGACGCATGGGACTCCAGACAGTGTGTATGGCAGCCTTGGGACCATAGGCAGTGTTTGTGAGAGCCTTAGGACCAAAAGTAGTGTCTGTGGGAGCCTTGGGATTCCAGGTAGTATTTGTAGGAGTCTTGGACCTACAGGCTGTGTTTGTGGGAGCCTTGGGGCTCCAGGCAGTGTGTGTGTTGATCCTTTAGACTGTAATCAGTGTTTGTGGGAACCTTGGGGCCCTAGGCAGTGTGTGTGGAAGCCTTGAGACTGCAACCAGTGTTTGTGGGAGCCTTGAGACTTAGGGCAGTTTTTGTGGGAGTCTTTGGCCCACAGGCAGTATTTCTGTGAGTTTTGGAACCACAGGCAGTGTTTGTTGGAACCTTGGGACCATAGGCAGTATTTGTAGGAGCCTTGGGACCACAGGCAGTGTTTGTGGAAACTTTTGAACCACAGGCAGTATTTGCGGGAGCCTTGGGACTACAAGCAGTGTGTGTGTGGGAGAATTGGGACCATATGCAGTGTTTGTAGGAGCCTTGGGACCACAGGCGGTTTTGCTGGAGCCTTGGGACCACAAACAGTGTGTGTGGGAGAATTGGGACAAGATGCAGTGTTTGTAGGAGCCGTAGGACACGGAGCAGCGTGTCGATAGAACTGCAGGTTGTGTTCGTGGGTGCCCTAGGACCCAAAACAGTGTGTGTGTGGGAGCCTTGAGACTACAGGCAGCATTTGTGGGAGCCTTAGGACCACAGGCAGCATTTGTGGGAGCCTTAGGACCACAGGCAGCATTTGTGGGAGACTTAGGACCACAAGCAGAATTTTTGGGAGCCTTAGGACCACAGGCAGCATTTGTGGGAGCCTTAGGACCACAGGCAGCATTTGTGGGAGCCTTAGGACCAGAGCCAGCATATGTGGGAGCCTAAGACCACAGGCAGCATTTGTGGGAGCTTTAGTTTCACAGGCAGCATTTGTGGGAGCCTTAGAACCATAGGCAGCATTTGTGGGAGTCTTAGGACCACAGGCAGCATTTATGGGAGCCTTAGGACCACAGACAGCATTTGTGGGAGCTTTAGTTTCACACGCAGCATTTGTGGGAGCTTTAGTATCACAGGCAGCAATTGTGGGAGCCTTAGAACCACAGCCAGCATTTGTGGGAGCCTTAGGACCACAGACAGCATTTGTGGGAGCCTTAGGACCACAGGCAGCATTTATGGGAGCCTTAGGACCACAGACAGCATTTGTGGGAGCTTTAGTTTCACACGCAGCATTTGTGGGAGCTTTAGTATCACAGGCAGCAATTGTGGGAGCCTTAGAACCACAGTCAGCATTTGTGGGAGCCTTAGGACCACAGACAGCATTTGTGGGAGCCTTAGCACCACAGGCAGCATTTGTGGGAGCTTTAGTATCACAGGCAGCATTTGTGGGAGCCTTAGGACCACAGGCAGCATTTGTGGGAGCCTTAGGACCACAGGCAGCATTTGTGGGAGCCTTAGGACCACAGGCAGCATTTGTGGGAGCCTTAGGACCACAGGCAGCATTTGTGGGAGCCTTAGGACCACAGACAGCATTTGTGGGAGCCATAGGACCACAGACAGCAATTGTGGGAGCCTTAGCACCACAGGCAGCATTTGTGGGAGCCATAGGACCACAGGCAGTATTTGTGGGAGCCTTAGGACCACAGACAGCATTTGTGGGAGCCTTAGCACCACAGGCAGCATTTGTGGGAGCCTTAGGACCACAGACAGCATTTGTGGGAGCCATAGAACCACAGGCAGCAATTGTGGGAGCCTTAGCACCACAGGCAGCATTTGTGGGAGCCATAGGACCACAGGCAGCATTTGTGGGAGCCTTAGAACCACAGGCAGCATTTGTGGGAGACTTAGGTCCACAGCCAGCATTTGTGGGAGTCTTAGGACCACAGGCAGCATTTGTGGGAGACTTAGGTCCACAGCCAGCATTTGTGGGAGCTTTAGTATCACAGGCAGCATTTGTGGGAGCCTTAGGACCACAGACAGCATTTGTGGGAGCCTTAGGACCACAGACAGCATTTGTGGGAGCTTTAGTATCACAGGCAGCATTTGTGGGAGCTTTAGTTTCACACGCAGCATTTGTGGGAGCCTAGGACCACAGGCAACATTTCTGGGAGCCTTAGGACCACTGGCAGCATTTGTGGGAGCCTTAAGACCACAGACAGCATTTGTTGGAGGCTTAGCACCACAGGCAGCATTTGTGGGAGCCAAGAATAAGCTGAATCAACCACTTAGTCATCAAATGCAAAAAAAGGAAATTATTGCTAATATCATTACCACTATCACCATTATAATTATGACTGTCATCACAACTGTTATCAGCCTCGCTTTCTTCATCAACTCTTGAATAATAATAATAATAATAATAATAATAATAATATTAATAATAATAATAATAATAATAATAATAATAATAATAATAATAATAATATCATTGTGGGCCTCAATAACATCATCTTCAGTACCACCATTACCATTACTATCATTATTTTCCTTCTTATTATTACCTTCATCATAACCATAATCATTAGCAAAATCGTTATCAGCTTCACTACACATCATGAAGGTTATTATCATTATATTATTACCTTCATCATCACTATTACCATTTGCTTCATCCTCACCATTATTATCCTGAATTTTATTTTGATCAACATGATCTTTCCAATCTTCGTCATCGTCATTATAATCATTATCGATAATCAGCATCATTATTATTATCGTCGACGTAAGAGGAGAGAGTTAAACAAGGCTCCCAGGGTGAGTTAAACAAGGCTCCCAGGGTGAGTTAAACAAGGCTCCCAGGGTGAGTTAAACAAGGCTCCCAGAGTGAGAGAGTTAAACTAGGCTCCTAGGGTGAGATAAATAAACAAGGCTGCCAGGGTGAGATAGTTATATAAGACCCCCAGGATGAGATAGTTAAACAAGGCTCTCAGGGTGAGAGAGTTAAACAAGAAGGCTTCCAGGGTGAGAGTTAAACAAGGCTCGCAGAGTGAGAGAGTTAAACAAGGCTCGCAGGGTGAGAGAGTTAAACAAGAAGGCTCCCAAGGTGAGATAATTAAACAAGGCTCTCAGGGTGAGAGAGTTAAACAAGGCTCCTAGATACAGATATTCCTGGTGAGCACTGAAAGTGAACAGCAATGGTGAATAAGATATATGTACAGTACCTGGATACCTTTATTAGAAGACGTCTCTCAAATAAAGTTGGCCAGGTGTTGCAATGTATCTTATTCACCATCTCGTAGGTATTATATACCTTTCATCTACTTGGATGACTTTCGCGAGAACTTGAAGCGACTACCTCGTGGCCGTGACTTAATAAAGCGACAACTACGTATTGGAGTGTCGTGCCAGCACGAGCCAATGATTAATAGCAACATTAACATGCTTACTCCACTTATTACACAAGAAAATTGTTAACAGGAAAATAATATAAGGTTATGGCAAGGAGGGGGATGAGACTTACGTTGATATAAAGAAGTAAGTCAAGTGAATGAAGATTGATGATTGTAAAAGTAAAGAGTTAACACATTAGTTTGGTGGATAATGACCGGTGTAGGAGACGATGGAACACTGGGTACCTCATGGAGCAGCACGAATGACCTAGAATGTGAGACGTGACGGAGAGAAATAATGCTTGGAAAGACCACGAAACAATGGATTCATAATGAATAAATTTATACTTAGAAATGATATCAGAAAGCATTGGTTTGGTAATACTTTTAGATCAATATAACAAACTGCCAGGTAGCCATTTCCATTGACGATAATACCATAGGTATTTTTTTTTTAAATATGTATAACAAACAAATAAGTGAGAGTGTGAGCAAGGTAACACTTATGAAAGGATTCATGGAAAGTAGTTAACTGCAAAATTCGCACCTCTCCTGCAGAGTGCTGCATTGTACTTCCTACCTCTAGGACTCAAGTCCGGTTAATCTAGCATTACCATACCTACAATAGTTCTTAGCTAGTATATTACAGGATATTAGAGAGCTAAACAAATCTGGCCAATGTGGCCATCTTCACGGCGTCACAAAATAAATGAGTCCAAGAAAACAGGCACACTACGGTAGACACATCACAAGTTCAAACATATTTCCACAAATAAACACATAAAAACTGTCTTTCAAAACTTATTCAAACTGAGATGCTGAGAGTGCCATGTTCTTATATTAATATATCAGATATTTGCTATGTTATTCTGCATGACACCAAAAGTCGTGTGACCTCACATAAGTGCACTGTGATAATAAGTTAATCATGTGAATTACCTCAACCCATATGGGTCACGGGTCACACGCCTACGCAATAGGAGGCCATCATGACTGATACAAGGAGAGGAAGAATAACTCCAAATTTTAGCATCAAGATCCGTTCACCACCCTTCAAGAGTATATAATGTAATAGGCCAGTACCGGCTGCCACTCATCCGGCAACAGTTAAAAAATTAGGTAGCAAATGATTAGAGAGATCATCAGTACTGTTCCCTATATCCAAACATTGATTGTCATGAGGCATTAAAACATGAAACATATGACTCTGACATATTAAAACACGTTCCATATATCTCCACAAGAGATAAAAGCAAACCTATGATCATTCCGCATCAAAATGACACTATACATTCCCATGACTGACCTAAATGATGCATGTAATACCACAGTCACACCGCACCCAACACGTTAGTTTAACACCTTTTTTTTTAAACTCAACCATTTCCCACCAACATAGGATAGTCAAAGTTAGATTTTTGTTTTTACCCATACTTGCTCCATATTTGCGTCTCCAGTAGTATACAAACACCATACTTCAGTGATTCATTGCATACCAGAACTATGCACCTCCCGAAGTGCTAGTACCATACTTCCCGCTTCAAGAACTCATTTCCAGTTAATATTTTTACGAAATTATTCCACATTTACCCACACGGTGGGCAACACCCCCCGAGGAAACCTTTCTTCTGCTACACATTCTCAGTTAAATTCCATTTAATCCAAATAATTTTTCCCCACCTTTGCAACTAGAGTTCGAGAGTTCGGGGAATAATAATGATTTGGTATTAATTTCCCCTGGGAGAAGATCGCGGAATTAACTCTTTTGAGTTTTTCCCGAATACGTTAATGGCTGATGCCTCGGGTAAGTCAATTTGAGGCTGTGTTGGATGTTTAGGTATTTTGTGTTTAGTATCTGTGTGAGAGGATGAGGGGTAGTAGGCTCAGTGTGTGAGGTGAAAGGATGAGTAGTGGATTTAGTGTAGGGGCGAGAGGATGATGCGGGTGTTTAGTTCCTAGAAGTGAGTGAACGAAGGAGAGGGTGTAGAAATTCGGGGTTACGAGATGAGAGAGCATTTAGTGTGTGGTGATCAGGAAAGTGTTTAGTGTGTGCGTGTGTTTGTACTCAGTTATATGTGGTTGCAGAGAGTCGATTCATAGTTCCTGGGCCCCCTTTTCGCTAGTTGCTACTACGGTCAATCTCTCTCTGTTCCAAGAGTCTTATTACACCTCTTCTTAAAGGTATATATGGTTCCTGCCTCCACTACTTCTCTCTCCAGATTGTTCCACTTCCTGAAAAATTTATGGCTGAGGAAATTCTTCATGACATCCCTATGACTCATTCGAATTTTCAGCTTATAGTTGTGTCCCTTGTTCTTGTATCCCATCTCTGAAACATTCTGGACGTGTCCACCTTGTCAGTTCCTCTCAGTATTTTATGTCCTTATCATCTTCCTCCTATACCTCCTGTCCTCCAGTGTCGTCAGGATGAGTTCCCTTAACCTCTCATCTTAGGACATACCCCTTAGCTCCGAGACTAGCCTTGTTGCAAATCTTTACACTTACTCCAATTTCTTGACGTGCTTGACCAAGTGTGGGTTCCACAATATTGCTGCATACTCCAATATGGTCATGACATACACAGTGTACAAAGTTTTGAATGATTCCTTACTCAGGTGTCGAGACGCTGTTCTTAGGTTTGCCAGGTGCCCATATACTGCAGCAGTTATTTGGTTGATTTGCGCCTTAGGAAATGTGCTCGGTATTATACTCACCCTAAGATCATTTTCCTTGAGTGAGGTTTGCAGTCTTTGTCCCCCCTATCCTGCACTTTGTCTGCGGTCTTCTTTCACCTTCTCTAATCTTCACGACTTTGCATTTGCTCGGGTTATACTCCAGGAGCTAGTTGTTGGACCAGGCTTTCAGCCGGTCCAGATCCCTTTGTAGTTCCACCTGATTCCCTCATCCACTTGAATTCTTCGCATTAACTTCACATCGTCTGCAAATTGGAACACCTCTGAATCTATCCCTTCCGTCATGTCATTCACATATGCCAGAAAGGCGCACCGGCCCTAGGACTGACCCCTGTAGAACCCTGCTCGTCAGAGGCGCCCACTCTGACACCTCCTCACGTACCATCACTCGTTGTTTTATTCCTGTCAGGAATTCTTTGCTCCATTGCAATGCCTTTCCTGTTATACCTGCCTGGTCCTCCAGCTTTTGCACTAATCTCTGTGCGGAACTGTGTCGAAGGCCTTCTTGCATTCTAAGAAAATCCAGTCTACGCACCACCCCCCCTCCTGGTGTCTCTCTTGTCATACTTATTTCAGCTTGTCGTAAAGCTTCAGTAGGTTGTGACGGAGGATTTCCCTTCCCTGAATCCGTGTTGGTTATCGTTTATAAGCTCATTCTTTTCTAGGTGCCCCACCACTCTTCTCCTATAAGCTTCTCCATGACTTTGGATACTATGCATGTCAGTGACACTGGTCTGTAATTTAATGCCATTTGCCTGCCTCCTTTCTTAAAGACTGGGTCTACATTTGTTGTTTCAGTTCCTGGTCCCACCTCTTCGCTGGTCTCTACTAGGTTCACTCATTTCCTCGAGAGCCTCGTCCTACCTCTTCACATATTGTGTGTATGTCTGTATTTATCTGTATGCATTTATCTATATGTGGTTGCCGGGGTCGTTCTAGATTTGTGGGCCCTATTGTTCCTATTCTTAAAACTATGTATGATACCTGCCTTCAGTACTATCTGAGTCTAACTTTCATCTGGCCCCCAAGGACCTGTTTCCCGCCTGTTGAACAGCCTATCGCCGTCTATCCTGTATATTCATGTATGGTGTTACCATGTCTCACCTAGTTCTTGTGCCCTCCACTGTCGTTAGACTCAATTCCGTAAGGTAGCAAATGGATTTCAGTTAAAAAATAGAAGAGGAATATTGTTTACTGGGGAGTTGGAGGTATCGGGAAGATAGAGAGAAAATTTTGAGGAACTGTTAAATGTTGATAAGTTAGGGAAGCTGTGATTTCGTGCATTGACAAGCGTGGTTACAATGGTCGCGTCACAGCTTTTGGCCCCGCCTCTTCGCTTGTGACTACTAGGTCCACTCTCTCTCTCTGCTCCATGAATTTTATTATACCTCTTCTTAAAATTGTGAATGGATCCTGCCTCGGATACATTACTGTCGAGATTATTCCAGTTCCTGATAACTCTATGGCATGACATACCTCCTAACATCCCTGTAACTCATCTGAGTTTTCAGTTTCCTTGTTGCTGTGTCCCATCTCTGAAACATTCTGTCCCTAGCCATTGTCAATTCCTCTCTGTATTTTATGTGTTATTATTATGTCTTCCCTATCCTTCCTGTTCTTCAAAGTCGTTAGGTTGAGTACCTCTCCTCGTAAGACATACTCCTTAGCTCCGGAACTAATCTTGTTGTAATCCTTTGCACTTTCTCTAATTTTTTGACGTGCTTGACCAGGTGTGTGTGTGCGTGTACTCACCTAATTGTACTCACTTAATTGTTGTTGCAGGGGGTCGATTCATAGCTCCTGGCCCTGCCTTTTCACTGGTCACTACTAGGTCACTCCCTCCCTGCTCCTTGAGTTTTATCATACCTCTTCAGTCGTCAGTGGTCAGTCAGTCGTCAGTGGTCAGTTGAGTCGTCAGTGGTCAGTCGTCACGTGAGGTCACAGACCCTGAGCTGCTTTGGGGATTAGTGTGGACGGTTACAAAGCATGGCTTGCTTCTGCAGTGTTTTAAAAATTGAGGTTGGAGAGTTGAAGGAGGAGGTCTTGCTTCTCCAGGAGGAGATTAGGAGGCTGAAGGACCACTTCAATGGGTCTGGGAGAGAGTGTGAGGTGGCTGGAGTTGTGGGGAATGAGGCTTCAAGTGAGGTGCAGTCTGTCTCTCGCTGTGAGGAGGCTGTAGTTGGGGAGGTAGCAACGGCTACCAGCAGTGAGGTGCAGTCCAGCACCTGCTACAAGTGGCGAGTGGTTCACAATAATGGAAGGCGCATCAGAGTAAGGAAAGTTAAGAGTGAAGATCTGAAGGTAGGAAATCGCTTCTCTGTTCTTCAGGATGAATGTACTTCAGTGGCCAGTGAAGGTAAGGGTACTACTGCCCCTGCTAATGGAGGTAAGCGCATTCTTGTGGTTGGTGACTCTCAGGTAAGATATATTGACCGTGCTTTTTGTAATAGGAATAAGAAGATGAGAGATAGAGTGTGCTTCCCTGGAGCTGGTGTTGGGGACATTGTCAACAGGCTGGATAATATCATGTCAGGTAATGGGAACAAGCCCATTATCTGTCTCAGTGCTGGTGGAAATGATATTGGGAAGGGTAGGAGAGAAGAGCTGCTAGATAAGTACAGGTCAGCTATAGATTTCATTAAGTCTAAGAAAGGGATCCCAATCATATGTAGCATCTTGCCTAGAAGGGGAGTAGGAAATGAATGGTTGTCTAGGGCAATTGGTGTAAATTGCTGGCTAGACAGATACTGCAAGGAACTTGCAATCCCATTCATTGACAACTGGAACAACTTTTATGGCAAACATGATATGTATGCAAGGGATGGGGTACATCTCTCTGGGGCTGGGGTGGTAGCACTTGCAGACTCGATTGAGAAGGCCATTGGTGAAATGCCTATGATTTTAAACTGATGGAAGATAGAGGTATGGGTGTGTGTGGGAAACAAGCAGGTTGCAACACTTGGGTTGGAAACAGTAAATGTATAAAAGGCATTCAGCATGAAGTTATAAATAAAGACAATAGATCAGGTCAGCAAACAAAGGGGGACAGCAGAGGGCAGCAAGGGACTAGCTCCCTTAAGGTTTACTATACTAATAGCAGGAGTGTAAGAAATAAGATAGATGAGCTAAGATTAATTGCAAGTGCAGGAAACATAGATATTATTGCTATAACAGAGACCTGGCTCAATCTGAAAGATAGAGAGATGCCCTCTGAATGTCACATACAAGGCTATAAATTATTCCACACTGACAGGGTCAACAGGAAAGGTGGTGGAGTAGCGATGTATGTCAGAGACAATTTAAATTGTTGTGTTAGACAAGATATTAAATTAGAAGCGTCAGCCACTGAATCTGTTTGGTTACAGCTTCTCGAGGGCCGAGAAAAACTAATTTTGGGTGTGATTTACAGGGCCCCAAATCTTGATAGGGAGTGCAGTAAACTTCTATGGGACGAAATTCGTAAGGCATCTACATACGAAAATGTTGTGCTAATGGGAGATTTCAACTATAGACAGATTGACTGGAGCAATTTGACAGGAAATTTAGAGTCAGGTGACTTTCTTGATACGATCCAGGATTGTTTTTTAAAACAGTTTGTGACTGAGCCAACTAGGGGAAATAACCTCCTTGACTTGGTTCTTGCCAGTAGGGAAACACTAATTAATAATCTTGAGGTTAATGATGAGCTTGGGGAAAGTGATCACAAATCACTCAGTTTTAATATATCATGGAATTCCCCTAATAATGGCAATCAAGTCTCCGTCCCTGACTTTCGCTTGGCTGATTTCATAGGACTGAAAAATTACTTAGGTGGGCTGAACTGGAATGACCTGACTAAGGGTCAGGTAGGTGGTGATGGTTGCCGATATGATGCTTTCCAGGGCATAGTTCTAGCTGCTCAGTCAAATTATGTTCCAAATAGGGAAATCAGATCAAACAAAAATGATCCTAAATGAATGAACAATAGATTAAAATATCTGATTGGTCAAAAGAGAGGCATATATAGGCAAATCAAAAGAGGAGAGGGGCAATTGAGAAATCGATATATTCAGTTAAAGAGAGAAATAAAAAAGGGAATTAGAAAAGCAAAAAGAGATTATGAGGTTAAAGTTGCAAGAGAATCAAAGACTAACCCAAAAGGATTCTTTCAGGTATACAGAAGTAAGATCAGGGACAAGATAGGCCCACTCAAAAGTTCCTCGGGTCAGCTCACTGACAGTGATAAGGAAATGTGTAGAATTTTTAACACATACTTCCTCTCAGTTTTTACACAGGAGGATACCAGCGATATTCCAGTAATGATAAATTATGTAGAACAGGACGATAATAAACTGTGCACTATTAGGGTCACAAGTGACATGGTCCTTAGGCAAATAGATAAATTAAAACCTAACAAATCCCCAGGCCCTGATGAACTGTATGCAAGGGTTCTAAAGGAATGTAAAGAGGAGCTTAGCACACCTTTGGCTAATCTTTTCAACATATCACTACAAACTGGCATGGTGCCAGATAAGTGGAAAATGGCAAATGTGATACCTATTTTCAAAACAGGTGACAGGTCCTTAGCTTCGAACTATAGACCAATAAGCCTGACCTCCATAGTGGGAAAATTTATGGAATCAATAATTGCCGAGGCAGTTCGTAGCCACCTTGAAAAGCATAAATTAATCAACGAATCTCAGCATGGTTTTACAAAGGGGCGTTCCTGCCTTACGAATTTATTAACTTTTTTCACTAAGGTATTTGAGGAGGTAGATCATGGTAATGAATATGATATTGTGTATATGGACTTCAGTAAGGCTTTTGACAGGGTCCCACATCAGAGACTGTTGAGGAAAATTAAAGCACATGGAATAGGAGGAGAAATTTTTTCCTGGATAGAGGCATGGTTGACAAATAGGCAGCAGAGAGTTTGCATAAATGGGGAGAAATCAGAGTGGGGAAGTGTCACGAGCGGTGTTCCACAGGGGTCAGTGTTGGGCCCCCCGCTGTTCACAATCTACATAAACGACATAGATGAGGGCATAAAGAGCGACATCGGCAAGTTTGCCGATGACACCAAAATAGGCCGTCGAATTCATTCTGACGAGGACATTCGAGCACTCCAGGAAGATTTGAATAGACTGATGCAGTGGTCGGAGAAGTGGCAGATGCAGTTTAATATAGACAAATGCAAAGTTCTAAATGTTGGACAGGACAATAACCATGCCACATATAAGCTAAATAATGTAGATCTTAATATTACGGATTGCGAAAAAGATTTAGGAGTTCTGGTTAGCAGTAATCTGAAACCAAGACAACAGTGCATAAGTGTTCGCAATAAAGCTAATAGAATCCTTGGCTTCATATCAAGAAGCATAAATAATAGGAGTCCTCAGGTTGTTCTTCAACTCTATACATCCTTGGTTAGGCCTCATTTAGATTATGCTGCACAGTTTTGGTCACCGTATTACAGAATGGATATAAATTCTCTGGAAAATGTACAAAGGAGGATGACAAAGTTGATCCCATGTATCAGAAACCTTCCCTATGAGGATAGACTAAGGGCCCTGAAACTGCACTCTCTAGAAAGACGTAGAATTAGGGGGGATATGATTGAGGTGTATAAATGGAAGACAGGAATAAATAAAGGGGATGTAAATAGTGTGCTGAAAATATCTAGCCTAGACAGGACTCGCAGCAATGGTTTTAAGTTGGAAAAATTCAGATTCAGGAAGGATATAGGAAAGTACTGGTTTGGTAATAGAGTTGTGGATAAGTGGAACAAACTCCCAAGTACCGTTATAGAGGCTAGAAAGTTGTGTAGCTTTAAAAATAGGTTGGATAAATACATGAGTGGATGTGGGTGGGTGTGAGTTAGACCTGATAGCTTGTGCTACCAGGTCGGTTGCCGTGTTCCTCCCTTAAGTCAATGTGACCTAACCTGACTAGGTTGGGTGCATTGGCTTAAGCCGGTAGGAGACTTGGACCTGCCTCGCATGGGCCAGTAGGCCTTCTGCAGTGATCCTTCATTCTTATGTTCTTCTTATGTTCTTAAAGCTATGTATGGATCCTGCCTCCAACATCTCTCTTTCCAGACTATTCCACTTCATGACAACTCTGTGACTGAAGAAATACTTTCTAATATCCGTGTGACTCATCTGAGTTTTCAATCTCCAATTGTGACCGCTTGTTTATGTGTCCCATCTGTGAAACATCTTGTCTCTTGTCAATCCCTCTCGGTATTTTATATGTTGTTATCATGCTCCCCTGTCCCTCGTATCCTCCAGTGTCGTCAGGTCGATTTCCCAACCTCTCCTGGCAAGACATGCCCTTTAACTCCGGGACTAGTCTCGTTGCAAACCTTTGCACTTTCTCTAATTTCCTGACGTGCGTGGCCAGGTGTGAGTTCCAAACTGGTGCTGCATACTTCAATATGGGTCTGATACACGGTGTTCAGAGTCCTGTATGACTCCTTACTGAGATGTCCGAATGCTAAACTTAGGTTTGCTAATCGCCCGTATGCCGCAGTAGTTATTTGGTTAATGTGCGCCTCAGGACATGTGTTCGGTGTTAGACTCGCCCCAAGATCCTTTTCCTTGAATGAGGTTTGTAGTCTTTGGCCCCCTAGACTGTATTCTGTCTGCGGTCTTCTTTTCCTTTCCCCGGTCTTCATGATTTTGCACTTGGCGGGGTTGAGCCCCAGGAGCCATTTGCTGGATCAGGTCTGTAGCCTATCCAGATCCCTTTGTAGTCCTGCCTGGTCCTCCTACGATTGAATTCTTCTCCTTAACTTCACACTGTCTGCAAACAGAGAAACTTCTGAGTCTATTCCTTCGGTCATGTCATTCACATATACCAGAAACAGCACCGACCCTAGGACTGACCCCTGTGGAACCCCACTCGTTACAGGTGCTCACTCCGACACCTCGTTGCTCACCATAATTCGCTGCTACCTTCCTGTCAGGTATTCTCTGATCCATTGCAGTGCCTTTCTTGTTATACATGCCTGGTTCTCCAGTTTTAGCACTAATCTCCTGTGTGGAACTGTGTCAGAAGCCTTCTTACAGTCCAAAAAATGCAATCTACCCCCCTCCCTCCCTCCCTCCCTCCCTCTCTCTCTCTCTCTCTCTCTCTCTCTCTCTCTCTCTCTCTCTCTCTCTCTCTCTCTCTCTCTCTCTCTCTCTCTCTCTCTCTCTCTCTGTCTCTGTCTCTCTGTCTCTCTCTCTCTGTCTCTCTCTCTCTCTCTCTCTCTCTCTCTCTTTCTCTCTCTCTCTCTCTTGTCTTACTGCTGTCACCTTGTGATAGAACTCCAGTAGGTTTATGACACAGGATTTTCCGTCCATGAATCCGTACTGGTTGTAGTTGATAAGCTCATTCGTTTGTAGGTGTTGCACCACTCTTCTGATAATCTTCTCCATGACTTTGCATACTATGCATGTCAGTGATACTGGTCAATAGTTTAGTGCTGCGTGTCTGTCTGTGTATGTGTGTATGTGTACTCACCTGGTTGTGGTTGCAGGGGTCGAGTCATAGCTCCTGGCCCCGCCTCTTCGCTGGTCGATACTAAGTCACTCTCTCCCTGCTCCATGAGTTTTATCATACCTCTTCTTAAAGCTGTTTTTGGAACTTGCTTCCTCTTCTCTCTCCAGATTATTCCACTTCCTGACAATTATAAGGCTAAAGAAATACTTCCTAGAATCCCTATGATTCATCTGGGGCTTCAGCTTCCAATTGTGGCCCCTTGTTCCTGTACCTCATCTCTGAAACATTAGAGCCCTGTCCACCTTGTCAATACCTCTCAGTATTTTATACGTCGTTATCATGTCCCCCTATCCCTCCTATCCTTTAGTGTCATCAGGATGAGCTCCCTTAACCTTTCTTGTTGCAAATTTTTGCACTTTCTTCAATTTGGTGACGTGTTTGAATAGGTGTGGGTTCCATATTGGTGCTGCATACTCCAGCGCAGGCCTGACGTACACGGTGTACAATGTCGTGAATGACTCCTTACTCAGATGTCTAAATGCTTATGTCAGGTTTGCCAAGCACCAATATGCTGCAGCAATTATTTGATTGATGTGTGCCTCGGAGGACATGTTCGTTATAATGCTTACCCCAACATACTTTTCCTTAAGTGACGATTGCAGCCTTTGATCCCCTAACCTGTAATCCGTCTGCGGTCTTCTGTGTCCTTCCCCAATCTTCATGACTTTACAATTACTGGGGTTAAGCTCCAGGAGCCATTTGTCGGACCAGACTTGTAGTCTGTCCAGATCCCCTTGTAATCTTAACTGATTCTCGCCCGCTTGTATTCTCCTCATCAGTTTCACATCATTAGCGAACAGTGACACTTCTGAATCTATTCATTCCATCATGTCATTCACGTATACAAGAAACAGTACCGGACCTAGGACTGACCATTGTGGAACCCCACTCGACACATGCGCCCACTCTGACACTTCATCACGTACCAACGCTTGTTGTTTCCGTTCTGTCAGGTATTCCCTGATCCATTGCGGTACTTTCCCTATTATTCCTGCCTGCTCCTCTAATTTTTGCACCAGTCTCTTGTGTGGTAGTGTCAAAAGCCTTCTTGCAGTCCAGAAAGATGCAATCTACCCATCCCTCTCTCTCTCTCCTGTCTTAATTCTGTTACCTTATCGTAGAACTAAAGTATATTTGTGACACAGGATTTGCCATCTCTGAATCCGTGCTGATTGTTATGTATGAGCCCAATCATTTCAATGTGTTCCACCACTCTTCTCCTGATAATCTTTTTCATGACTTTACATACTATACAAGTCAATGACACTGGTCTGTAGTTCATCGCTGCCTGTCTGTTTCCTTTGTTAAAAATTAGAACTACATTTGCTGTCTTCCACACTTCAGGCAATTTCCCACTTTCAATAGATTTACTGAAGATTGCTGCTAGCAGGACTCACAGTTCCTCTGTTCCCTATCTCAGTGTCCATGGAGATATGTTATCTGGGCCCACCACCTTTGAGATATCTAGTGCACTTAGCAGTTTCTTCACCTCTTCCTTGGTTATGTGTATTGTGTCCAGCACCTGCTGGTGCACCGTACCTCCCCATTCTGCTGGAAGCATTCCTGTCTCTATTGTGAATACTTCTCTAAATCTTGTGTTAAGTTCATCACATACTTCCGGGTCACTCTGTGAGCTCCCCTCCTTCTTTCCTCAGCATGATTACCTGGTCCTTGACTGTTGTTTTTCTCCTAATGCGACTGTATAACAACTTTGGTTCAGATTTGGCTTTTGATGCTATGTCGTTCTTGTATTGCATCTGGGCCTCTCTCCTAATCCCTGCATATTTGTTTGTGGCTCTTCTGTTCAACTGATTGTTTTCTTGAGTCCTTTGTCTTCTATACCTTTTCCATGCTCTAGCACACTTGATTTTGGCCTCATTACACCTCTGGTTAAACCATGGGCTCACTCTGGTCTTACCATTTTTTTCTGTTAACCTTTGGTATGAAACTCACCTCTGCCTCCCTGCACTTAGTAGTCACTAGTTCCATCATTTCATTTACTGTCTTTCCCCCTAGTTCTCTTTCCCATTGCACGTCATGCAGAAAACTTCTCATGCCTATGTAGTCCCTTCTTTAGAAGTTCGGCTTCTCTCATTCTTCTCGTGCTGCTGCATTCTCCACTGTTTATTCTACAAGGTATTCAAACCTCAGGACATCATGATCACTAGCACCAAGGGGTCTTTTGTGTGTGATATGAGATCCAGCATTGCTGCAACATCCTCTCCTCTCACTCTGGTTATATCTCTAACATGTAGGGATATGTAGTTCTCCAATACAGTCTCCAACATTTTGGCCCTCCATGCTTCTGGTCCCCCACGTGGCTCTAGGTTTACCCAGTTAATTTCTTTATGATTATTAAAATCCGCCATTATGACTAATTTTGTCATACCCTTATGAGTCCTCCTTTCCACTCCAGCATTGCCCTATTGCGCTCATCATACACTTGTCTTGGCCTCCTGTTGTTCAGTGGTGGGTTATACATCACTGCTATCATCACCTTTGGACCCCCAGTCTGAAGTGTTCCTACAATGAAGTCGTCTGTTTCCCTTCTGTCCATTCCTCCCATTTCCTCAAAACTCCACTGGTTTTTGATGAGCAGTGCTACTCCTTCCCCTCCTCTATTCTCTCTGTCTTTCCTCATGATGTGATATCCAGGTGGAAAGATTGCATCTGTTATCATTCCTGTTAGTTTTGTCTCTGTTAGTTCTATGATGTCAGGTGATGCATCAATGATTCGTTCTTGCCACTCTTCACTCTTATTTGTTATTCCATCTGCATTGGTGTACCAGACTTTTAGCTTCCTTTCCATTACTGTATTTTGGGAGATGGAAGAGGAAAGTACAGGCTGAGGGGGGAAAAAGGCAGGGTGGAATATTATGGAAAACTGCTGTGGTTGTGAAATTAGTGCTTGGGGGGCTATGAAGTGTGGTTTGTTTCTGGTTATTGTGTTTGGTTGATATGGAGTGACAGGGGGTTGAGGGAATTTTGTAAGCATTTGTGTTTAATGTTTCCCCAGAGGCTGAGCTTTCCTGTCTGTCATTGGATGTTCTGTCTCTCTTTCCTCCCACTGGTTTCATCTTGCTCTCACTCTCAGTTGTTCCCTTTCTTTTTGTGTTCGGTCTCGATTGAGGTACATGTTGATATTCTTGAGAGTCCTTTATCAATGGCTTCTGTTGTAGTATACTGTCCTCTACCACTTCTGTCTTGAATGTGAATACCCCCCAAGTCTGTGAAAATTTTCTACCTGAGACATGCCCTTCTCTCCGGTTATTGCAATGATGCTCTTAATCTCTTTTTCCTCCCAATACTTTCTTTCATCACAGATCTTCCCTTCAGTCTCCTGAGGCCCATAAATAATTATTGACCTCTCCCTCTCTTCCTCCCACTTCTTTTCCCTCCATATCTTTGGATCTGATTTGAGCATCTCCTCTGTTGTTTCCCTTATCATCTTTCGGACACCCTGATGGCCTGATATTAATTCTGCAAAAGACTTCTTAGCTCCATCCCCCTCTTCAGTCCACTCGCTGCCTGCTTATGTTTCCATTTCAGTCACCGTGCTCCTTTCAGACCTCATCTTTATCTCCTGCTTCAGTACATCCATTTCTTCCTCCAGTCTCTATATCTTTACCTCAGCTGCTACAGCTCGTGATTCTCACTTCTTGCTCTCTGCAGATAGCTTCTTTAACATGTTATTACATAACTCATTCTTCATCCATTTTGTTCTTGAGCCTTTTTACCAATTCTTAATTTTCAGATAAGCCATCCTTTGTTTCCTTGCCTTTACGTCTTCCTTTTTAAGATCCCACTTTTTTTTATCTTGCTAGGATGCTCTAGCTCCTTCAGTTTTGTGTAAAAATGTGTGTGCATGTGTGTGTTTAGAGGGGATGTATATGTGCTAATGTGTCAGGTTAGATTTGTCTGAGTATGTGTATACGTGTGTGTGTGTATGAGTTGTTTGTGTGTGTATGTTTCTATGTGTGTGTGTACTCACCTATTTGTACTCACCTATTTGTGGTTGCAGGGGTCGAGTCACAGCTCCTGGCCCCGCCTCTTCGCTGATTGCTACTAGGTCCTCTCTCTCCCTGCTCCATGAGCTCTATCATACCTCGCCTTAAAACTATGTATGGTTCCCGCCTCCACTACGTCACTTTCTAGGCTATTCCACGGCCTGACTACTCTATGATTGAAGAAATACTTCCTAACATCCCTTTGTTTCATCTGAGTCTTCAACTTCCAATTGTGACCTTTTGTGTCTGTGTCCCTTCTCTGGAACATCCCGTCTTTGTCCACCTTGTCAATTCCGCGCAGTATTTTATATGTCGTTATCATGTCTCCCCTGACCCTCCTGTCCTCCAGTGTCGTCAGGCCGATTTCCCTCAACCTTTCTTCGTAGGACAATCCCCGTAGCTCTGGGACTAGTCTTGTTGCAAACCTTTGCACTTTCTCTAATTTCTTGACGTGCTTGACTAGGTGTGGATTCCAAACTGGTGCTGCATACTCCAGTATGGGCCTGACATAAATGGTATACAGAGTCTTAAACGAATCCTTACTGAGGTATCGGAACGCTATCCGTAGGTTTGCCAGGCGCCCGTATGCTGCAGCAGTTATCTGATTGATGTGCGCCTCGGGAGATATGCTCGGTGTTATACTCACCCCCAGGTCTTTTTCCTTGAGTGAGGTTTGCAGTCTTTGGCCATCTAAACTATATTGTGTCTGCGGTCTTCTTTGCCCTTCCCCAATCTTCATGACTTTGCATTTGGCAGGGTTAAATTCAAGGAGCCAGTTGCTGGACCAGGCTTGTAGCCTGTCCAGGTCTCTTTGTAGTCCTGCCTGATCCTCATGTGTGCATGTTTCTATGCATGTGTGCATGTATGTTCATATGTTTGTATTTGTATGTATGTGTATGATTGTACTCACCTAATTGTACTCACCAAATTGTGGTTGCAGGGGTCGAGACTCAGCTCCTGGCCCCGCCTCTTCACTAATCACTACTAGGTCCTCTCCCTCTCTGCTTCCTGAGTTTTGTCATACCTCTTCATAAAACTATGTATGGTTCCTGCCTCCACTACGTCACTTGCTAGACTATTCTACTTCCTGACGACTCTATGACTGAAGAAATACTTCCTAACGTCCCTGTGACTCGTCTAAGTCTTCAGCTTCCAATTGTGACCCCATGTTTCCGTGTCCCCTCTCTGGAACATCCTGTCTCTGTCCACCTTATCTATTCCCCGCAGTATCTTGTATGTCGTTATCAGGTCTCCCCTGACCCTTCTGTCCTCCAGTGTCGTCAGTCCGATTTCCCTCAACCTTTCCTCGTACGACATTCCCCTGAGCTCTGGAACTAGCCTTATTGCAAACCTTTGTACTTTCTCTAACTTCTTGACATGCTTGACCAGGTGTGGGTTCCAGACTGGTGCTGCATACTCCAGTATGGCCCTAACATACACAGTGTACAGTGTCTTGAACGATTCTTTATTAAGGTATCGGAACGCTATTCTCAGGTTTGCCAGACGCCCATATGCTGCAGCAGTTATTTGGTTGATGTGTGCCTTCGGTGATGTGCTCGGTGTTATGGTCACCCCAAGATCTTTCTCCCTGAGTGAGGTCTGTAGTCTTTGTCCACCTAGCCTATACTCTGCCTGCAGTCTTCTATGCCCCTCCCCAATCTTCATGACTTTGCATTTGGCAGGGTTGAATTCGAGAAGCCAGTTTCTGGACCACGTGTCCACCCTGTCCAGGTCTCTTTGCAGTCCTGCCTCATCCTTACCCTATTTAATTCTTCCCATCAGCTTCACATCATCTGCGAATAGGGACACTTTAGAGTCAATTATTTCCATCATGTTCGCATATATCAAAAATAGCACTGGTCCTAGAACTGACCCCTGTGGGACCCCGCTCGTCACAGGCGCCCTCTGTGATACCTCTTCACGACTCGTTGTTGCCTCCCTGTCAGGTATTCCCAGATCCATTGCAGTGCCCTCCCTGTTATATGCGCCTGATCCTCCAGCTTCTGCACTAATCTCTTCTGAGGAACTGTGTCAAAGGCCTTCCTGCAGTCCAGGAAAATGCAATCAACCCACCCCTCTCTCTCGTGTCTTACTTCTGTTACCTTGTCGTAAAACTCCAGAAGGTTTGTGACACAGGATTTGCCTTCCATGAACCCATGCTGGTTTTCATTTATAATCTTGTTCTGTTCTAGGTGTTCCACCACTCTCCTCCTGATAATCTTCTCCATGACTTTGCATACTATACATGTCAGAGACACAGGTCTGTAGTTTAGTGCCTCGTTTCTGTTTCCTTTCTTAAATATGGGGGGCTACATTCGCTGTCTTCCATTTCTCAGGTAGTTGCCCAGTTTCAAGGGATGTGTTGAAGATTGTGGTTAGGGGCATGCACAGCATCTCTGCTCCTTCTCTAAGGACCCACGGGGTGATGTTGTCCGGTCCCATCGCCTTTGAGGTATCAAGGTCACTTGGCAGCTTCTGCACCTCCTCCTCGGTTGTTCGTATGTCATCTAACACTTGTTGGTATATTCCCTCTTGATGTTCCCTTCTGTGCTGTCTTCCCACAGCCCTTCCTGTCTCTACTGTAAAAACTTCCTTAAATCTCCTGTTTAGCTCCTCACGTACCTCCTGATCATTTCTTGTGAGTTCTCCACCTTCTGTCCTCAGTCTGATCACCTGGTCTTTGACTGTTGTCTTCCTCCTCCTGATGTAGCTATACAACAGTTTCGGGTCAGTCTTGACTTTCAATGCTATGTTATTTTCATATTGTCACTGGGCCTCCCTCCTTACCTGTGCATACTCGTTCCTGGCTCTGCGACTAATCTCCCTATTTTCATGTGTTCTCTGCTTCTGTACTTTTTCCATTCACTATTGCACTTTGTTTTTGCCTCCTTACACCGTCGGGTAAACCAGGGGCTCGTTCTGGTCTTCCTACTGTTTCTGTTGCCCTTGGGAATAAACATTTCCACTGCCTCCTTGCATTTTGTTGTTACATATTCCATCATTTCATTTACTGGCTTTCCTGCCAGTTCTCTGTCCCACGGAACCTCCTGCAGGAAGTTCCTCAAACCTATGTAGTCCCCTCTTTTATAGTCTGGCTTTTCCCATTCAACTCCTGTTACTCTCTCCACTTGCAACTCTACTTTGTATTCAAAGCACAGAACCACGTGGTCACTGGCTCCTAGGGGACTCTCATATGTGATGTTCTCAATGTCTGAACTGCCCAGGGTGAACACAAGGTCCAATCGTGCTGGTTCATCCTCCCCTCTCACTCTGGTAGTGTCCTTAACATGTTGGTGCATGAGGTTTTCCAGCACCACATCCAACATCTTGGCTCTCCATGTTTCGTGACCCCCATGTGGCTCCAGGTTTTCCCAGTCAATCTCCCTGTGGTTGAAATCACCCATAACCAGCAACTTTGCTCTGCTGGAGTGAGCTCGTCTTGCCACCTCAGCAAGTGTGTCCACCATTGCTCTGTTGCTCTCTTCATATTCCTCTCTTGGCCTCCTGCAGTTCTGTGGTGGATTATACATCACTGCAATGACCACCTTGTGCTCCCCAGACTGAAGTGTACCTAGTATGTAGTCCCTTTCTCCTGTCTCATCTATGCCTCCCATTTTCTCGAATTTCCATCGGCTTTTTACGAGCAGAGCAACCCCTCCTCCCCCTCTGCCCCTTCTATCTTTCTTCATGATCTGGTATCTTGGTGGGAAGACTGCATCTGTTATTGTCCCCGTGAGTTTTGTTTCTGTAACTGCTATGATGTCTGGGGATTTCTCATTGATTCTTTCTTGCCATTCCTCATATTTATTCGTTAATCCATCCGCATTTGTGTACCAAACCTTCAACTTCTGTTCTAATACTGTAACTGTGGTCCTGGGGGAATACTGGGGTTGGGAGAGCAGGAGCCCTGGTGGGGGCCTGTGGGAGGTTGCAGTGGAGGTGGAGGAAGAGCTCCCATAGGGGGTTGCTGTAGGGGTAGGGGGTTCGTGGTGTGGGGGTGTGTATGAGTATATGTGTGTATGTGTGTGTGTGTGTGTACTCACGCAAGGGTCGATTCACAGCTCCTGTCCCTGCCTCTTCACTGGCCGCTACTAGGTCTTCTCTCTGCTCCCTGAACTTTGCCATACCTCGTCTTAAAACTATGTATGGTTCCTGCCTCCGCTACATCACTTGCTAGACTAATCTACTTCCTGACAACTCTATGACTGAAGAAATACTTCTTAACATTCCTGTGACTCGTCTGAGACTTCAGCTTCCAATTGTGACCCTTTGTTTCTGTGTCCCCTCTCTGGAACATCCTGTCTCTGTCCACCTTATCTATTCCAAGCAGTGTTTTGTATATCGCTATCATGTCTCCCCTGACCCTCCTGTCTTCCAGTGTCAGCAGGCCGATTTCCCTCATCCTTTCTTCGTAGGACATTCCCCTGAGCTCTGGAACTAACCTTGTTGCAAACCTTTGCACTTTCTTTAATTTCTTGATGTGCTTGACCAGGTGTGGGTTCCAAACTGGTGCTGCATACTCCAGTATGGGTCTGACGTATTCACTGTACAGTGTCTTGAACGATTCCTTACTTATGTATCGGAACACTATTATCAGGTTTTCCAGGCACCCATATGCTGCAGTAGTTATCTGTTTAATGTGTGCTTCCGGAGACATGCTTGGTGTTATGCTCACCCCAAGATCTTTCTCCCTGAGCGAGGTTTGCAGTCTTTGGCCACTTAGCCTATACTCTGTCTGTGATCTTCCTTGCCCTTCCCCCAATCTTCATGGATTTGCATTTAGCGGGGTTGAATTCGAGAAGCCAGTTGCTGGGCCACGTGTTCAGCCTGTCCAGGTCTCTTTGTAGTCCTGCCTGATTCTTATGATTTAATTTTCCTCATTAACTTCACATCATGTCATTAACATATACCAGAAATAGCACTGGTCCTAGGACTGACCCCTGTGGGATCCCGCTCGTCACAGGCGCTCACTCTGCGTGTGTGTGTGTGTGTGTGTGTGTGTGTGTGTGTGTGTGTGTGTGTGTGTGTGTGTGTGTGTGTGTGTGTGTGTGTGCGTGTGTGTGTGTGTGTGTGCTAACCTATACGTATTCATCTACAGCACATGTGGTTTCAGCAGTCGAGTGTCAGCTCTTGGCCCTGCGTCTTCTCTGGCTTCGAGAGCCTTATTGTACCTCCACTGTCCGGGTCGTTCCATTTCCTTACTACTCTAAGACTATAGAAATGCCTTCTAACATATATGTACCTCATTCCTCGTGTTCCTGTTTCCTGTCTCTCGAACAGTCCTTTCCTTTAAATATTTTTTCTTGTTGCATCTCTCTTTTTTCCAGTGCCTCAACCACTGGTTTCCTTTTAGGGAACTTGAAGTGTGTATCTGCAACCTGAGGGCTAAATCTCGCTGGCCCATCTTAGGGGCTTAATTTACTTCACCTAGTGGGCCCCGCCCCATATATGACCATGCCTACTACAGCTGCATTAATTCTCTTCTTCCACTTGATTTACTACTAGATTGATCACTAGATTCAAAGTTGGAAACTTGACGGTATCTCTACAACTCAGCTGCTAAACTACTTGCTTACTTTATAGGCCTAACTACTTTCATTAGTAGGTCCTGACAAGTGTAACCTCGTCTAATACCACTACTGCACCGCTACACGTCTTTCACTGACTCTGCAATAAAAGGCTTCTTTCTCAGTTTTTTGTACTAGACTGATAAAGCCCCTGGTGGGCGAAACGTGTCTTTATAAAGACAGGTGTTACACATGTGTCTTACTCATATATTTTTAATCTAAAGCTATTACTGTATCTTTCGCAGAGGAAAGAATTGTTAGTGGTGTGTGTTCGTATGAGTAAAATTTATTTTTTTAATGACATTGCATTTTTACCTTTATTATAACTCAAGTATGTTTAATATTTTTATTATGGCTAATTCATCTTATAAATAATAGGATATTTTTATAATATAATAATTAGATGCGAATTTGTCATTTTATTAACGGTTAATAAACTTAAAATTCTTGGATTCTGTGATAAATTGAACATGAATATTTTGGTCTGTTGGAAATTTTTAGCGACTGTGTTTTTTCTTTATGGAATCGGCACATTTTTATAGTTTGCTAATTTAATTAAATAAATTGGTTTGTACGAAATAACTGGAGAACATTTCTTCTGATAGGCTTCAGACTTTAAATGCAGATTGATCTTACGATATTTAGCTATTTAAGTACAATAGAAATTTATGCTGCCCTCTGAACTTTCGCGTGTATGGAGGTAGACGAGACTAGGCTTGTGGGATACTTTTCCCGGATCGCGTAGAGATCGAAATATATCTGGTCTTTCTAGATGTATAATCGTAACTCAAGTTTTAAAAAAGTTTGCTAATTTCTTTATCGAAGACAGACCTTAGTTGCACAGGTGGTAAAAGCAGTTAGTAAGCTCAGTAGCAATAAGTTCAACCATTGATATCCAACGAGTTGATCCTCGGGTTTGATTTGAGGAACGAAAGGAAAGGCCAATCCTTGAATCAAGAGCCCTTCGCCAAGATCATGCCTTCGTTCCTCCGTTCCCCCTCGAGGAGAAATTGGAAGAAACAAGATAAAATTAAGCAGATTGGAGAAATATGGGGATATATAGACAGGCACATACATAAATGTAAAACGTCCACAGTATTAAGCTGTCAGAGACGTCAGCTATTTTTCTTCGGGATTTATATGAGAGGTAACTTATCACCCTTGCAAGTGAATATTGTACGAGAGTGAATGGTGAATATTGAAGTGAATATCAAATATTGTACGAGTGAGAGGTAAGTTAACATCCTGTCAAGTGAATATTTTACAGTATGAGTGAAAGGCAAGTTATCATCCTGTCAAGTGAATATTTTACAGTATGGGTGAGAGGCAAGTTATGATCCTGTCAAGTGAATATTGTTTGAGTGAGAGGTAAGTTATCCCGGCGGCTGGCAAGTAAAAATATGAGTTTTTGTATTCACGTTTCAAGTATGATAGCGGTTATTTTCACTTGTCATCTGTGACCTTCAACACGAGACCTCTTCAAATGGTTTTTGATCCCGGAAATTGGAACTGTCTTTTCCTCTCTTGGATCAAACCTCATTTCCCTCGGTTCTTCTCATTCCCCATTCGATATATAACCTTTATTGGTTGACTCGTCCCATGAATATAATAATAATAATAATAATAATAATAATAATAATAATAATAATAATAATAATAATAATAATAATAATATTAATAATAATTCTTATTAATATTATCATAATAATAATAATAATAATAATAATAATAATAATAATAATAATAATAATAATATTATTATTATTATTAATAATAATTCTTATTAATATTATCATCATCATAATAATAATAATAATAATAATAATAATAATAATAATAATAATATTATTATTATTATTAATAATAATTCTTATTAATATTATCATCATCATCATAATAATAATAATAATAATAATAATAATAATAATAATAATAATAATAATAATAATAATAATAATAATTATAATAATAATAATAATTAGTAATACATCATTAACTAACATTTTCTCAACTTTCAGATTTGTTATAAAACTTTTTAATAACATTTATCTGTTGTTTTTAAAAATATAAATTTAACTCATTTTGCTATAAACTTTTAAACTGTAAATATTTGTGCCGATATGATTATTCTTGCACAGATAATGAAGAGTTTAAGTTAAATAGAAAATATATTACATTTTCTTGCACATTCTAGGAAATTTGTTATAAAAGAGAAATTCCAATCTACGCAGGATATATAAATATATATACTCTGAAATGTAGATTTCTCCCAGGAGATGTATAGTTGAAGTTTAATCCAAATTTTAGATAAGAGTATCTCAGCAAGTACAGATCCTTGTGGCACCCCACTGGTGACCTCTTCTCAGGAGGATTTTTTTTTATTTTGTAGTTGTTCGCATTTTCCTCTGAAACAGTCTCTCGTACCTTTCAATATTTTACCTTTTATTTCTTGATATTCTTGTGTGGTGATGAAGAGATGACATGCAGCCTTAAGACTCTTATAGTTGATAGGCTTCGAGGTTTATCAACCATGCGGACTCACGTAAGATACGCCGAGAGATGTATAGCCAGCTATCAGTGTATATATGCTGAGAATTTACTTAAATCCCTATTTTTTAGGGATTAAGGTATTCTTGACTATCGGTGAACAGGTTGCATGTAGCCCTAATGACCCTTCTGTAGTTAACAAAATTATGCTCTATTCACCATCGGGCTCATGATGCTGTCTGCCAGTAAGCCAGTGGAAGGTCTCGGTTATGTAACCAACAACATCAGTGACGGGTCATTATATAACTAAGACCCATGCCTCCTACACTGGTCTTAGTCATGCATTTAGAGTTTACTTTGGTCCCTATATTAGGAATTAACCTAACCTTGACAGGTGTTGTACAGGTGAGAGGTCCCTCGTGCAATAAGTACGCTTGAAACCTGAGAAGCATCTCAAGCTGTTTACTACGACAGTATACACTGTGTTGATTCGTATGGTGGTAGGGTTTCTCTCAGAGGAGGTGCTTCTACACCGGTACATGACTCTTGATCCAAAGAACAAGAGCTACTCAGCATTTCCTTGGATCGAATCTCATTTTTCCAATTTCTACAAGGTACTGCATGACCTCCTACTGGTTTAGTGCTTCTCAATTAAATAAATAATCAAAAGGTGGACCTTTGTCCCCCCCCCTCTCTCTCTGTTAGTAATTGGAGAAAGATAACCATAAATTTTCCTTTGGCAAAGAGTATGACCAATACTCGTTCATAATTTATCATGACATACAAACACAATACATTAGACTACCGCCTGACAGCTATATCTCACAGATAACATGAAGGAGTTTCGTTCCATTTTTCACTCAAACATTACAAGGGTAAAATAAAGTCTTAATTCGAGTAGTCCTTTATTGGACTTACCTGGTGGCATTTATGAAACTGGACGTACAAGCCGACTAAGAAAGTCAAAATAAGACGCCGTGCCAAAGTTTATAAACAAACTATGACGCTGTGCCAAAGTTTGTAAACAAACTGTCGCCATGCCAAAGTTTGTAAGCAAAATATGACAATACGCCAAAATTTGTAAACAAACTATTACATTAAGCCAAAATGTGCAAACAAAACCTAATGCTGTGCCAAAGTTTGTAAACAAATTATGACAATATGCCAAAGTTTGTAAACAAACTAAGATGCTATGCCAAAGTATGAAAACAAAACCTGATGCTATGCCAAAGTTTGTAAACGAACTATGACGCTGTGCCAAAGTTTGCAAACATATCTGCCGACAACAGTTAAGAAATTTAATGAAAGACATTTTCCACAATCTTAATTGAAAATAAGATTACAGGTAAAATTCTTAGTCATGATCATTTAAATATTACACAGGGGCATCCCTTTGATAAAAAATGAAGAGAAGAATTAATCAACAGAATAAATAAATAATTTATAATTGTCTGAAATGACTATATATATCTGCCTATTACGCCCAAAATGCCGAATAGACCGAATTCCCTTATAAATTGGACTTTTCCTAAAAATTATTTTACAGAAGGATATTTTTTTCATTTACAATGAGGTAAAAAAGATAATTTTTGAATCAAACCTAACTTAGAAATCTCACCTAACCTAACAAATTGTAAAGAATTCTTTTTAGCTAAATTCTAATATCCAAATGTGAAATAGTTTCTACCAATCGACAGATGATCCGGAATATTAGCGCCGTTTTACCAGGAGCACGAGCTATTGATCCAGCCAATAGCACTCTCCTTGGAGCTCCTCTTGGGTCCAATACCATCGATCTGATCCTAGAAAAAAAAAGTTTCAGACATCAGGACGATGGAAAGCAGGATGAAAGACATCGATACACATGATGCCTTCTACCTACTCACCAGGTGCCTGCCAATCCCAAAACTTACCTACTTTCTGAGATGCTCCCTAGCCTTCAGCAGTCCGAAACACAAGGAATAGGACTCTGTTCTTAAGATAATGCTAGAGAATGTATTGAATCTTTCCCTCGAAGATGGACAGTGGTTGCAAGCCTCACTTCCGGTCAGACGTAGGGGGCTTGGAGTACGCAAATCCTCCCAGATTGCCCTACCAGCTTCCCTATCCTCTTCCTTAGCATCAAATGAGCTAATAAAACAAATTCTTCCAGACAACCTCAGTGACTCACCAGGAATACAGGACCCTAGCTATGCCAGTGCCATCACTGAATGGGAGACTCTTGCTGCTCCAGCACCAAAACCTAGTGCAGCATTGGCCTACAGCAAAGTTGAAATGGCCCCATCGATGAAAAAGTGATTTCCAACATGTTTAGGGCTGTAACATCAGACAGGGAGACTGCCCATCTCCAAGCTGTGAATGCGCATCACTCCGGGGACTTCCTCCAAACAGTTCCCATTTCGGCAATGAGAACACGCATCTACCCTAAGACCCTCAATATTGCAGTGGCTTTGCGCCTTACTGCCTCAATTCACACGGAATACACGTGTATTTGCGGCGATGTGAAAGCCGACCAATATGGTCTACATGGTCTTAACTGTTCCAAACCCAAGGGCTGGCATGCAAGACACAATGAAGTCAACAACATCATAAAGATAACCCTTGCTACAGCTGGATGCCCAGCCGAGAGAGATCCCCGAGCACTAGCAGCCAACAATACCCACAACCCAGCAAATCGCCCCGACAGGATCACCATCATGTAATTTGTTTACTGTAATTTTTACCACTAAATACATCATTGCTTAGTTAATCTTAAGTTAATTTTAAGCCTGCCCATAATGCTCTGCATGCAAGGGGCTTTTGGCATGTACACCCAGTCACTAAATTTCTTTGTACAACTATATATCATGTCCAAATAATAAATAAATAAATAAATAAATCCTTAGAAGAATGGCAAGCTCTTAGCATGGAACTATACCTGTGTGTCGACTCTGGCTTACATCTACATCCATCACAGTGTCGGGCGACAGAGAGGAGCTGCTGATCACAGGGAGGAGTACAAGATCAGCAAGTACAAAGACATCAGCCAACAGTATCAATTTGTCCCAGTGGGATCAGAGACCTTGGGATAATGGGGAATAATGCCACACGTTTCCTTAAAGAATTGGGTTCCAGACTCATCGACACCACCAGGGACCCAAGGGCAGCCACTGTCATGTTCCAGCGCATCAGCATGGTCATCCAGAGGGTAAATGCTTGCTGCATACATGGCTTGCGTTTGGCTTCGGAAGAGCTGGAGGAGATTCATAATCTTTGATATATTGTACAATTGTATTCATGTTTGTGTTTTCTGTAAATGTATTCTGTCTATTAATAAATTTTCCCATAGAATATAAAATATAAAGGGTGGTAGGAGAAGAAAATCAAACAGCTCCGGGGAGAACCTTGAGTTTTCCCTGAGGTACGTTTGTCTTCTCTGAGGATGAGGGTCCCAAGCAAAGTTCTAGAGGTGGTACCTCCCTATATATATATATATATATATATATATATATATATATATATATATATATATATATATATATATATATATATATATATATATATATATATATATATATATATATATATATATCATTTTTCCTAACATTTTTTATTGCTAGAGAATGCCCTGTGCCATCACCTTCAAATTTTCAACGCTTGTGTAATGTACCTTGGGCAAGTTTCCTGTGACTATTTGCATGATATGGCGCCCTATGCACGATCATGCATTTTGTTTCCTTGTGACAGATGGAGAAAGGCTCCTCTGATCACCTTCAAAATTGTTGGTATAATTATTAATTTATAATCTCGAGATGTTATATATTATTTGATCTTATTGCAGTTTTTTGCCTTTATACATTTATGGGCTCTCGTTCCAAGGAATTGGACTTATCTTCCCCCTGCATGGAACGAATATGAATTCTTCCCATTCCACAGGCACTATATAATATTACGAGTGTATGCATTTCTCCTATTAAAATATAACAAGTGTAAACAACTGAAGCATCGTATGAAAGAACGTTTCGTATGTGTATGTTTGTAGTCACATATTTTGTTGGATTTTGTGTAAGAACTGATTAATGAATCTTCTGGTCAGCTTTAAACGTTTAAGAACATAACAAAGAAGGAATACTGCAGCAGGACTACTGGCCCATGCGAGGGAAGTCCAAGTCACCTACCAGCTTTAGCCACTGACCTAACCTAGTCAGGTCAAGATCACTTTCACTTAAGGAAGGAGCAAGACATCAGACCTACTAACGCAAGCTAGTCAGGCCCAGCTTACGCCCACCCATACTCACTCATGTATTTATCTAACCTATTTTTAAAACTACACAACGTTTTAGCTTCTAAGACGGTACTCGGAAGTTTGTTCCACTTATCCACTACTCGATCACCAAACCAGTGCTTTCCAATATCCTTCCTGAATCTGAATTTTTCCAACTTAAAATCATTGCTGCGAGTCCTGTCTTGGCTAGATATTTTTAGCACGCTATTTACATCCCCTTTATTAATTCCTGTTTTCCATTTATCCACCTCAATCATATTTCCTTTAATTCTACGTCTTTCTAGAGAGTGCAGATTCAGGGCCTTCAGTCTATCTTCACAGGGAAGATTTCTGATATATGGGGCGCTGTATAGCCCTTGTGGTTTAGCGCTTCTTTTTGATTATAATAATAATAATCTGATAAATGGGATCAACTTTGACATCCTCCTTTATGACTGTCGAAATAGTAATGACACGATTGCAAACAAACCATACCACGGGAGGGAATAGAACCCGCGATCAGAGTCTCAAAACTCCAGACCGTCGCGTTAGCCACCGGGCTAACGCGACGGTCTGGAGTTTTGAGACTCTCTGATCGCGGGTTCTAGCCCCGCCCGTGGTATGGTTCATCCAGTGCACTTATATCCATTCTGTAATACGGTGACCAGAACTGTGCAGCATAATCTAAATGAGGCCTAACCAAAGATATATAGAGTTGAAGAACAACCTGAGGACTTCTATTATTTATGCTTCTTGATCTGAAACCAAGGATTCTGTTTGCTTTATTGCGAACACTTACGCAAAGCTGTCTTGGTTTCAGATTACTGATAACCAGAACTAAGTCCTTTTCGCAATCAGTAATATTAATATCTACATTATTTAGTTTATATGTGGCATGGTTATTTTCCTTTCCACCGCTTATAACTTTGCATTTGTCTATATTAAACTGCATCTGCCACTTCTCCGACCACTGCATCAGTCTATTCAAACCTTCCTTGAGTGCTCTAATGTCCTCATTAGAATGAATTGGTCGGCCTATTTTGGTGTCATCATCAAATTTGTTTATGTCGCTATTTATTCCCTCATTTATGTAGTTTATGTAAATTGTGAACAACAAGGGCCCCCCATCCCCATCACTCACCCCTGTGGAACACCGTTTGTGGCTTGCCCCCTCTCTGATTTCTCCCCATTTATGCAAACTCTCTGCTGCCTACTTGTCAACCATGCCTCTACCTAGGAAAAAAATTTCTCCTTCTATTCTATCGAAAGCCTTACTGAAGTCCATATACACAATATCATATTCAATACCATTATCTACCTCCTCAAATACCTTAGTGATTAAAGTTATTAAATTCGTAAGGCAGGAACGCCCCTTTGTAAAACCATGCTGAGATTCATTAATCAATTTATGCCTTTCAAGATGGCTACGAACTGCCTCGGCAATTATTGATTCCATAAATTTTCTCACTATGGAAGTAAGGCTTATTGGTCTATAGTTCGAAGCTAAGGACCTGTCTCCTGCTTTGTAAACAGGTATTACGTTTGCCATTTTCCACTTATAAATAACAAAAAAAGGCACAATACCGTGACTGGAACGATACACAAATAACCCGCACATAAAAGAGAGAAGCTTACGACGACGTTTCGGTCCGACTTGGACCATTTACAAAGTCATGGTCCAAATCGGACCGAAACGTCGTCGAAAGCTTCTCTCTCTTTTATGTGCGGGTTATTTGTGTATTTTTCACTTGTTTGGCACTATACCAGACAAGTGGAAAATGGTCGGTAATTCTACCAACATTAATACTGTGCCAGTTTGTAGTGATTTGTTGAAAAGATTAGTATTAGCAATCTTGCACTGGTTGTGTTGGCTGAAGAAGTTCTGTGTAGAAAATGGTTGATTTGAGATGTTCTTTTGAGAACATTTTGTTTTTTCACGGCTAAGTCGCTAGATCTGCAGCTTGGCATCATGACTTGCTCTATTTCAATTCTCTGTACTCTGCTGAGAATCTCTAGCTTATTTGTTTGTTCATTTCACCACAAAGTTACTTCTTGAACACTGTTTAATCAGCGTTTTCCATAAAAATTTACATATTTTCATTACGTAATTTTGTTTCATTTAGTCCAGCAGGAAAGTGATAGTTGAGATAATTTCCCCTGAGGGTTCTTAAGGATTATTATTTACTTTCTTCCTCATTATTTCAGACTGTTATGTATATAACGTTCAAACCATTGCCGGATTCATTCGCTAGTCATTGGAGAATATTGCTTCGCTGTAATCTTGGATATTGTTGTTTGTGTGTATTCACCTGTTAGTGGTTGGAGGAGTCAAGTTGCAGGTGTGTGTGTGTGTACTCACCTAATTGTGATTGCAGGGGTCGAGGCTCAGCTCCTGGCCCCGCCTCTTCACTGATCGCTACTAGGTCCTCTCTCTGCTTCCAGAGCTTTGTCATACCTCATACCTCGTCTTAAAGCTATGTATGGTTCCTGCCTCCACTACATCACTTGCTAGGTTATTCCACTTCTTGACGACTCTATGACTGAAGAAATACTTCCTAACATCCCTATGACTCGTCTGAGTCTTCAGCTTTCAATTGTGACCTATTGTTTCTGTGTCCCCTCGCATTATTTTGTATGTCGTTATCATGTCTCCCCTTACCCTCCTATCCTCCAATGTCGTCAGTCCGATTTCCCTCAACCTTTCTTCGTAGGACATACCTCTGAGCTCCAAAACTAGCCTTGTTGCAAACCTTTGCACTTTCTATAATTTCTTGACGTGCTTGATCAGGTGTGGATTCCAAACTGCTGCTGCATACTCCAATATGGGCCTGATGTACACAGTGTACAGTGTCTTGAACGATTCCTTACTAAGGCATCGGAACGCTATTCTCAGGTTTGCCCGGCTCCTGTATGCTGCAGCAGCTATCCGGTTGATGTGTGCTTCCGGAGACATGCTCGGTGTTATGGTCACCCCAAGATCTTTCTCCTTGAGCGAGGTTTGCAGTCCTTGGCCACCTAGTCTATACTCTGTCTGCAGTCTTCTTTGCCCTTCTCCGATCTTCATGACTTTGCATTTGGCAGGGTTGAATTCAAGAAGCCAGTTGCTAGACCACGTGTCCAGCCTGTCCAGGTCTCTTTGTAGTTCTGCCTGATCCTCATCTGATTTAATTCTCCTCATTAACTTCACATCTTCTGCGAACAGGGATGCATGAGATTTTCCAGTACCACATCCATCATCTTGGCTCTCCATGTTTCGGGGCCCCCATGAGGCTCCAGGCTTTCCCAATCGATCTCCCTGTGATTGAAATCACCCATAACCAGTAACTTTGCTCTGCACTATTGAGTTTTTCATGCAACCTCAGTCAGTGTGTCCACCATCGCTCTGTTGTTCTCATCATATTCCTCTCTTGGCCTCCTGCAGTTCTGTGGTGGCTTATACATCACAGCAACGACTACCTTATGTTCCCCAGATTGAATTGTGCCTGCTATGTAGTCCCTTTCTCCAATCTCGGCCATGTCCTCCATTTCCTCGAAACTCCATCGGTTTTTTATGAGCAGTGCAACCCCTCCTCCCCTTCTGCTCCTTCTATCTTTCCTCAGGATCTGATATCCCGGTGAGAAGACTGCATCTGTTATTATCTCAGTGAGTTTCGTTTCTCTGACTGCTATGATGTCCGGGGACTTCTCATTGATTCTTTCGTGCCACTCCTCGTATTTATTTGCTATTCCATCTGCAGTTGTGTACCACACCTTCAGCTTCTTGTCTATCACGGTGGGCCTGGTAGAATATTGGAGTTGGGGGAGCAGGAGCCCTGGAGGGTGGGGCTATGGGGGTTTGTGGTGTCGGTGGGATTTGTGATGGGGGTGATGGCAGAGTGCCCATAGGGAGCTGCTGTGGCAGTGTGGTTTGTGATGTGGGGGGTGGGGGCAGAGGGAACAGTGTGTGAGTTTTGGTTGAGATTGTTCAGCTGCATTGGGGTTGTCACAGTGTGGGTGGGGTTTGTGGTGGGGGGGGCAGAGTGCCCAAAGGGGGCTGCTGTAGAGGTGGTGTTTGTGGAGGGGGAGCAGAGGGAACAGTGTGCAGGTTTTGGTTGAGGTTATTCAGTTGCTTCGGGGTTGTTGTGGTTGAAGTCCTTCTGTGAGTGTCTCTGTAGGGTGTATTTGTCCTTCCACCTGAGTCTGGGTTCTGCTCGTCTTCATCGTTGCCTCCCGTTCCTCCTTTTGTATTTGTACCTTCTCTCTCAGTTTTGTTCTTTCCTCCTGTGTTCTGTCGCGATTGAGGTACACGCTCTGATACTCTGAATTGTCCCTCAGTCGTGCTTTCTCTTGCAGGACCCTGGTTCGAGCTGATTCTGCCTTGAAGATTACTTTGACAGGCCGTCTCCTTCTGCGTGCAAACCACCCAATTCTCTGAAAATTTGCCTCCTGAGTCATGTCTCCCTCTCCTGTGCAATAAAGATGTAGAACTTTGGGCAGGTATCAGAATGGTACTAAGAAAAGTAATAAATGATAAAAATAATCAAGAAAACAAAGATGACCTCTTGGATAGTCTACCAAAAATATATAAAACATGGGAAAAAGAGATAGTGAATCAAAAAATGCAGAATGCCCATACCACAACAGATAACTCGAAACTATCTAGTCACCCACATAGTGCTAAACAAGACCCATCCCCCAGTCATAGCACTAATACCCACTGTGCTGGTGCTGGCCCAGGTTCAGCCCCCAGCCCCAGTGCTGACTCAGTCCCAGCCCCCAGCCTTATTGCCAGCCCAGACTCTACTAGGGACCATACCACAACCACCACTAAAACCGTAAATATACAACCATCATTGCACAAGACCGTGGCCCACAGTACAGATGTAGAAGAGGAGTCTCCTTCTTCTTCCTCTACTGAGGAAAGTAAATGGAATCCAGGACGGGGTGGCCTTGGCTTGAATACTGAGGATTATAGTGCAGTCCCAGAACCTGCAGAAATTGACAACACACCTCCCAACAATTCTCAAGCAAAGGTGAATTCGTGCAAATATTATGCTTGGGGAATTTGTAAGCATGGAATATCAGGAAAAAAATGGGACATGCAACTTTGAGCATCCCCAAAAAATGTAGCGACCTCCTGTCTAAAGGAGTGTGTCGTTCTTCTTCCTGTACTTTCTTTCACCCAAAAATGTGTCACTCCTCGGTCCTCCAGAAGCAGTGTTACAACATCAACTGCCCTGCATACCATCTAAAAGGGACCAGGAGGCACAGACCTCACAAGACAAACAATAGTAGCTACGACAACCCAACTCCAGGTGATTTTTTAGTGGCAGGAAACGGAAAAAGAAAATGGAAGGAAATGATAAAAATAGTCCACCACCTTGGAGCCTTGTTGGACTGGAGGCACAGCCAGTAGCCACCCATGGCCCTCCAGAACTACAACTACTGATGCCAATAAGAAAATCCCCCCAACAAACATATTTGCTAATATACAGGGCCTTAAGCCATCCACCAACAACAAAATATCTTTTATCAGTGGACTTCTAGAGGAGTCTAATGCAATGTTTGCAGCCTTTACAGAGACTCGCACAAAAGATCACTTTGACAGTGAAATATGGATAAGTGGTTACAACCTTTTTAGATGCGACAGAAAGAACAGGCAACAAGGGGGAATTGGCCTGTATGTCAAAGAGTCCCTCATCTGCACGGAGTTGCTGAACACCACAAATGAGGTAGTTGAAGCTCTATCAATAAAGATCGAGAACCAAAACCTAGTCATTGTGGTTGTATATAAGCCACCAGATGCAACCTTCCAACAGTTCAAGGAACAGCTACTGAAAATTGATTACTGTCTGGAAAGCCTTTCAGCTCCATCCCCAAACATCTTACTGCTTGGTGATTTCAACCTAAGGCATACAAAATGGAAGAATGTAGCGAATAATGTTATAGCTGAGGTAGCACATTGAAAGGTCACACACACACATGAGCTACTAAGTCTCTGCGAAAAACACACCTTAAGCTAGCAGTTAGTGGAGCCAACAAGATTAGAAAACACACTTGACCTTATCTTCACAAATACAACTTCAACAACAAGAACATCAACTGGGACCAGGTAAACCATGTCCTAAATGAAACGTGTTGGGAAGATATCTTAAATGACATGGATCCAAACCAGTGCCTTGAATGGATCAACTTCCTGGCAGCTGAAGCATGTTCTAGGCATATTCCCCTAAGAAAGAAGAAGAGGAGGAGTAAACTGGAGAGAGAAAGACGCTCCATCTACAGAAGACGATGAAGAGTCACTGAGATCCTCAGGAGTGCTAGAATATCTGATACACAAAAGGAGGAGCAGACCAGGGAAGTGGAAACTATCGAACTTAAGTTAAATGACTCTTACAGAAACCAGGAGAGACAGGAGGAGCTTAAAGCTATTAGTGAAATTGAAAGAAATTCGAAATATTTCTTTTCATATGCCAAAAACAAGGCAAATACCACATCTAGTATCGGGCCCTTACTCAGACAGGATGGGACTTACACAGATGACAACAAGGAAATGGGTGAAATACTGAAATCCCAGTACGACTCTGTGTTTAGTGAGCCACTAATCAATCTGAGGATCAATGGCCCAAATGATTTCTTCATGACTGAGCCTCATAACTCCATAAATGTATGCCGTATTTCCGACATTACTCTAACTCCGATAGACTTCGAAAAAGCCATTGACAACATGCCCATTCACTCAGTCCCGGGCCCAGACTCGTGGAACTTTGTATTCATTAAGAACTGCAAGAAACCCCTCTCGCGTGCCCTAAGTACAATAGCTCTGACGTCCCACGTTATAAAAATCTTTGAAAGAGTTCTAAGAAGCAGGATTGCAAATCACCTGGATTCGCCATTACTACACTAAGAGAAAACACCATAAGTGTCCGGGGCCCAAGACTGTTCAACAGCCTTCCATCAAGCATTAGGGGAATTACTAATAAACCCCTGGCTGCCTTCAAGAGAGATCTGGACAGATACCTAAAGTCAGTGCCGGATCAGCCGGGCTGTGGCTCGTACATTGGACTGCGTGCGGCCAGCAGTAACAGCCTGGTTGATCAGGCCCTGATCCACCGGGAGGCCTGGTCATGGACCGGGTCGCGGGGGCGTTGATCCCCGGAATAACCTCCAGGTAACCTCCAGGTATTACTTTCAAGATACCTTCGATCGCTTTCTTCTCCCCCTAGTTTCTTTCATCATAGGTTTCCCCTTCAAATTCTTGGAGCCCGTAGACAAACACTGACCTCTCCCTCTCCTCCTCCCACTGTGTCTCTGTGTCCTCTGAGGTGTTTTAGCTCTTTCCATCAAAACATTCCTGCCTTCAACTCCTGCCCTTGCTGCAGCCCCTATGCTCAGTGGACTGTCTTCCCTGCTCAGCTGTTACCTGCCACTGTAGTTGACTGTTAGAGTCTCTGCATAAGTCATGTCTCCTGCATTGACTGCAGGCTTCTCGTTTGGTCTTCCTGTACTCATCTTTTCCTGAATCGCTACAGCCCCCTCGTCTGTGGCTGGAATAGAAGACCCTGATGTCATGCCTGTACTGTCATTTGTCTCTCTATTCTGTTTAAGGTTTTTTAGCTCCTCTTCTAAGCACTTTATTTTATCTTCAGCTGCTAAGGCTTGTAGTCCCCACTTCCTGCTCTCTTCAGCTATCCTCTCCTCCATTCCCCTGCCGAGGTCTGCTAGCTTCCTTCCCCACTCTTTGTCCATTTTTGTGAGCTCTACCTCCCAATCTTCCCTCTTAGGTTTCTCCCTCCTGGGTTCGACCTCCAGACCCCTGGGTCTCCTCCCTCTTGGGTTACCCTTTTTTTTTTTTACCACGGAAAGGAGCTTGTGTGTGAGAGAGACGGAGGGGGAGAGAGAGGGATAGAGAGAGAGGGATAGAGAGAGAGGGAGAGAGAATGCTGGGGAGAAGACTAGGGATAATGAGTGGGAAGGGAGGGGAGTTAGGGGAGACCAGGGGGAAGGGGAAGGAGGAAAGGGAAGATGAATGGAAGGTGTTGTGAAATGGTAATACCAGCTAAGTTTAAATATAGGGAAACTTAACTTAGAAAGACAGCTCATTGCCTGCACAGCTGCCCCTGCAGACGAGGTCTTGAGAAGCTGTCGAAGTCATCTCTCAAATGGGCTGTAAATGAGTTATAATTTGTAAGATTATAAATTACCCCTAGGGGGTGTTATGTCAGCATATTTCATTCACTGATGGCTGACAAACTTACTTGTGTGGACTCAATGGTCCGCATATCACCGGGGTTTATGATAAGTGACTAACTCATGACTTTATACTCAACTGCGCAGTCAATAGTAGTACATCACGAGTTAGAACACTTACCTGGGTATATGTATCTGACCCGTAATTATGCCCAGATATCTGTTGAGTTGATTGAAGAGTAGTGTTCTTTGAAGAAAGTCACACTACGCTCTGTTGGATCGCAACACTCGTTGTTACACTGTTCATCAATAATTGTTCACTAAGAAGTTGATCACACTTCTCTGTAAGTGTTTATCATGTTTTGTGAGACACTTTGTTCACACTAACGCACAGATCGTTCTTTGTTGGTTATCCTGGCGTCAGTGTCACTCTCAGTAGAGTCAAAAGTAATCTGAAGACGACACAGTGCCCCATGCTGTCACTGCCCCCAGCAGAAAGGAAAAGCTGACCTAGTACTTTTGCTTTCTTGCCACTTCCTCAATGAAGCAAAGCAGAATGTTTAAATCTTGCTGTCTTAAGCATAGACAACAATGTCCACTATCTTTACTATGGTAAAAAAGTGGGAGCAGGATTTTCCTTAATTGTCCTGCTAAGGACTGCAAGGAGCAGTGGTCGCTTGACCACGTCACATACTGGTACTGCAACTGGGGTCAATTACTAACTGTAGCAGTAAACAAGATATTTGCCCCTTCTGAGAGGGCTGGGCCCCTCAGGGCTGAAAGGGGCTGAAGGGGCTGAAGGGGGCTGATACCCCCCTCGTGGAGAAAATTTCTCCACACTGGGGGGCAGCGGAGGTTCGCTGCAGGTGAACTATTCATCACTTAACATTAATTTAATTTTCTCACTCGCCACCACTGCTGCTTGTCTTTTCTGAACAGCTTTAGTCTGTGTGGTTTCTGGAGAATCACTAATTTTGTTTTCAACACTGTGTAATTCTAATGGTACTAGTTTATTTATTGTCCGCTTATTCACTACACCTTTGCTTAAAACATCAACTGTCCTGACGATTTCATTTGCATCAGGATATATGGTCACAATTTTTCCAAGTGGCCATTGGGACCTCGGACCATCATTGTCGATAATCACTAAGTCACCAGGTCTTAAGGACTTATGATTTTCAGGAACACCAGCTCCATAGAAGTGTTCTCTCAGTGAGGTGAGATAGTCTTCTCGCCAAATTTTCTCCCAACATTCAATCACTTTATTAAGGTGTTTGAATTTACGTCTGAGTTGCTCAGGTTCGAAATAAGTAGGATCCTCTATGATTTCTTTATCATTCATGGGAGGAACAGGTTCGAGCCTTCTGCCATGGAGTAAATGAGATGCACTTAACACTTCTAAATTGTCCAAATCATCGGTAACATAAGTTAGAGGTCTGTTGTTGACTCTATTTTCTATTTCAGTTGCAACTGTAAGGAATTCTTCTAAGTCTATTCTCTGACGATGAAGAGTCTTCCTTAAACAACGTTTTACAATGCCGATCATTCTTTCATAAAATCCGCCGTGCCATGGAGATTTAGGAGGAATGTATCTCCAACGACAACTGCGTTGATTCAGCATCTGTTGTACTACTGGTTGATCAAAGATCTTGCTTATATAAGCAGCACCAGCAACAAAGTTCATTGCATTATCTGAAATCATCAGTCTGAATAATTTGACAAAGGTTTCAGCAGACATGTCAGCGGCTACTTCTAGATGTACTGCTCTAGTTGTAGCACAAGTGAACAAACAGATGTACACCTTGATGGGAACTTTGTCAACTGTTTTGGTTAAAATTATTGGTCCAGCGTTATCTACACCTGTCACCTCAAATGGAGTGATATGACAAACTCTTTCAGAGGGATATGGAGGTGGACCTGGATACTGACATACTCACATGTCGTAGTGACGACAAGTAATACAGTCCTTTATTTGTTTTTTCACACTTTGTCGACCTTGAGGTATCCAGTAGGATTGTCGTATATGACAAAATGTGTCAGCTACCCCACCATGTAAAACGTTACTGTGGGCGTTTTGAACAATCAGTTTTGTTAGCCAATGATTCTTGGAGATCAATATTGGATGTATGGCTTCTTTAGGTAGTGAAGAATTATGAATTCTTCCTCGACATCTTATAATCTTTTCTGAGTCGAGATAAAGTCCTAAAGAATTAATCATGACAGGTTTCTTTGGGGATTTATCTTGTTTCTATAAATTTATATTCTGTAGAGAAAACATCTTTCTGTATTAGATTCACCCAGGTAAACTCCAGGTAAACTCCAGTACTTAATGGGTTCAAGACGTTCATAATCAGGTTTTATTCCTTTAATGAATTTAAAGACAAGAGCTGCAACTCTTAAGAGTTTACCCAAAGATGAGTATTTAGATCCATCAATGACTATTTCTGTTGTGCCTGCAGTATTTACACAACTTATTTCTGCTGTGTTCAAGCAAACTGTTTTTTCTGGCATAATGTGAGCTTTTTGCTGAGGCCAGTTATTTTCATTAGAGAGCCAGTTCGGTCCGTGGAGCCATAATTTATTATCAACCTCTGGTTGACGCATCACAGAACACATGTAATGTGTAATTGTTTCCCTCTTGACCTATTTGTATGGGAAATTGAATTTGATAAAGTTGTTTAAACTCCTTGGATATTTCATCCCATGCTTGACTCATTTCTAGAGGCAAGTTCTCATCCCATCCAATTTTCAGCTTACATGCATCTTGCATAAGTATTTTACCTTTTATGGTAATTGGTGAGACGAGTCCTAGAGGATCAAAACATTGTGATACCTCTGACAGTAAACTACGTTTAGTGAGTGTACTGCATGATTTATTGTTTATCCTTTTGAGACTCAAAATATCTTCCTGCGTGTTCCAATTAAGTCCCAGCATATTGTTGCAATCAGGAATTTCAGCTTCAGGGAAATCTTCTTTGATAAGTTCCCTTAATTGCATTGAATTTGTATTCCACATCCTTAGAGGCATATTTGCTTCTTTCATCTCCTTGTTAGCTTCTCTGTATAAGGATTTCAAATCCTCCTCTTTATTCACAGTACCTTGAAGATTGTCCACATAGAAACTTTTCTTTAAGATTTCTTTGAAGGGACTTTCAGATTTCTTCAAATGTGTATTTAGAGTAGCTTCTAGTAAGAATGGAGAGGATGTTGCACCAAATAATACTGATTTGAAACGATAAGTTTTCACAGGACTTTTAGGATCATGTGGATTTTCAGGCCACAAGAATCGAGTATAATCTCTATTTCTTGTAGTCCTACTCTTAAGAAAGCTTTGGAAATATCAGCCGTGTAGGCATATGGGTTTGTGCGAAATTTCATAAGCACGTCTCCAAGCTTCTGAGTTAGTGAGGGTCCGGTCATCAGACAATCATTAAGACTTGCTACATCTTTATTTGCACGTGCGCTGCAATTATATACAACACGCAGTGGAGTGGTTTCAGAATCTTTTCTGACTCCATGGCGCGGGAGATAATGAGCTTCTGTCTTCAACTTATCTTCGACTACTTCCTCAATGAATTTATTGTCCAACTGTTCTTGTATGATATCATAGACAGTCAGTAGCTCTGGATTCTTCCTGAGCTCATGTATTTGCGCTTTCATTTGTCCGAAAGCCTTGCGATAATTGCTAGGCAGATGTGGTGGATTTAATTTCCATGGTAACCTAACCCAATACTGTCCATCTTTATATTTGACAGTGTCCATATATTGGTTATAAGTCTGAGACTCCTGTGGGCTTGGTTTATTTACATCAATACCTATCGCATCTAAATCCCACAACTTATCAACTGGTTCATTCATTTCTTCCAGTAATGATAATTTTTGCTGTGGTACATGATCAGCGGTTATTCTCGTAACTAGTACATTTTCCACTGAATCAATATCAGCTTCTTTCCCACTTTGAGAGGGAACGGGACCACATATCATGTGGCCTCCTGCTGTTTTCAGTAAGTGAACATCATGTTTACTTGGTATATTTTGCACAAAACAGTGATAATAATCACTTCCAATGATTAAATCAATTGGACTAATTGTGTCCGTCTGTATGTCAGGACAGGCTAACTTGACCTTAGCTGCTTTCAGTGCTGCAACTGTTTCTTTTAATCCCTGGATCTGCACAGACTTAGGCAAATCATCTACTACCACAGCTTCTACTGTCTTTTTCCTGTTTCCTAGACCAACAGTGATTCTTGCTAGGTCATATGTCTGTTTACCAGAATTGTGGAAAAAAACAGCTATATCTAACTGTATTTTGGCATAGGGCTGTTTATTCAGTTTCTACAACACTGTTCTTCTTATGAAGGACCTTTGTGAACCTTGATCAAATAGTGTTAGCACATTGGTTTTGTGTAATTTATTAGAGAACTCAACTCGAGCTATCGGGAGAGCAGTTGCTTTAAACTTATATCTCACATTTAATGCTGTTGCTTGTTGACTTCCTGATTCTGTGGAAGTCTTCTGCTGTTCAGCAAAAGTATTTGGGCATAATGCTGTATGATGCATACCCTGGCATTTAAAACACTTCTTCAGTGTGCATTTTCCTCCCTCGTGTTCACCTAAACAGATGCACCTTTTCAGCTGATGAACACGTTGTTTACGTGCCTCCATTGATGTGTATTGAATACAGTACTGTGCCCAATGTGTTCCGTCACAAAGTACATATTTTGGAGTACGTTTATGTATGACAGTCTGTTTACTGTCTGTTGTATTCACAGCTTGATAAATGCCTATATGGGATTTCCAATTATGTGGTTTAGTGGGAGTAGGTATACTCTTTTTATACTGAGTTGAAGGTTTATTATCCACCAGATTTGTGGATTTTTCATCTTGTCTCGTTGCTTGCATGCATGAAACTATTGTTTGTAAACCATTGCTTATTTCTTCACAAGTGAAATAGCGTTTATTGAACATAATATTTAATCGTTCAATAGTTTGTGGTGACAACTTATCTTGTACAATACCACTGATAAACCAATCACATTGTCTTAGGTCATATTTAGCATCTAGAGATCTGAGACTATTGTCTAATGTGATTTTAAATGCCTGTAAGTCTGAAAAACAATGTTTGGGTAGCTTCAAGCTTGATATTAAGACTGCATGTCTAACTCTAGCCTTGTCAGCATCGAAGTAATTGTCTGCTAAGACACGTAAGGCTATTTGATAATTGCCTTTGACCACCGGAAATGACTTAATCAGTTCATAGGGTTCTCCCTTCACTAGACATTTAAGATAATTGAACTTGGCAATCTCATCTATGTCAGTTCGTGAATTTACTATGGATTGAAAACCACTAATGAATTCTTTGTAATTATGACCTTGGAAAATAGGTAATGACAAGGTAGGTAAACTTGGTAATGGTACACTTGTTGTTGTTACAGGTGTAACAGGTGTTTGACCACTAGTTACAGTAGGTCTCTGTGACAGAGATTTGCGGCAGATAGCCTGTATTCCTGTCCACCTTAATTGTTGATTACTAAAAGTATCCAAAAAAATTTTAATTTCATCCTCAGATGGGTCTGATTCAAGAAAATTCTTTTCATAATGTGTATAGTCTGAATTAATTATTTCCAGACGTTGTGTAAGTAATTCAAATTTGACCTCAAGATCATCAAAATCTATGTTTGTATCTTGAATTAATCCTATACAGACTGAAATTAGATTTTCTAATTGTGTAATCTTAGTCTGTAAAGACTGAAACTGAGTTTTCAAACAAGCCATTTTAATGGTATACTGAAAATTCCAGCACCACACTTAGAGTGTTTAATAAACACTGTACTGCTATAAACAGCTGAGTTTTGTTATGCTTAAGTCAGCAATAATCAGTGAGACACTACTGACCCACTAAGCTTAACCTCAGGGTCAATGACCATGAAGGGTACACAGTACATGTGGCTGGTGTTTATGGCTTGAGTTTGCTGTGTCAGCCTGACAACGATGATTAATCGTATACACTATACACTATAAATGTCACAGTATAACTGTAAATCACACGTGAATATTACTTACACATATATAAATGTCACTGTTAATATATATATATGAAAGCTTACACTTTATATATAAGTTCCTTTAATATAACAGGTAGATCTATAAGAAACAAACTTTAACACAATCTTGTCTCTTAATTTCTGTTTATAAACATAAACACTATGTGTTATACACTCAGACAAACTGAACATCGGTTGGGTTGTTGTTGTCTTAGTCAGCGCTTCTTCGAGATTGGAGCAATGGATACAGGGTGCCATCCCCCGTTTTCTTGCTGGGCGAGTCACCCAGCTCCCGTTTTCTTTGGGTGAACGCTGGGTGAGCGCCCGTTTTCTTTTGGCTGCCCATTCTCTGTGATTGAGTCTGGAGGGACTCATTTATACTGATTTATATTGTAAAACACTAGTTTTACAGTTTTTTTTGAAGGACCTTGGGTTGTAGGTTATTTGTACACTGTAGTACAACATATTTGGACCACAGTGTGGCCTTTATCTGGTTCGAGCACGACCAAAATGTTGAGAAATGGTATTACCAGCTAAGTTTAAATATAGGGAAACTTAACTTAGAAAGACAGCTCATCGCCTGCACAGCCGCCCGTGCAGACGAGGTCTTGAGAAGCTGTCGAAGTCATCTCTCAACGGGCTGCAAATGAGTTATAATTTGTAAGATTATAAATTACCCCTAGGGGGTGTTATGTCAGCATATTTCATTCACTGATGGCTGACAAACTTACTTGTGTGGACTCAATGGTCTGCATATCACCGGGGTTTATGATAAGTGACTAACTCACGACTTTATACTCAACTGCACAGTCAATAGTAGTACATCACGAGTTAGAACACTTACCTGGGTATATGTATCTGACCCGTAATTACGCCCAGATATCCGTTGAGTTGATTGAAGAATAGTGTTCTTTGAAGAATGTTGCACTACACTCTGTTGGATCGCAATACTCGTTGTTACACTGTTCATCAACAATTGTTCACACAATATCACTAAGAAGTTGATCACACTTCTCTGTAAGTGTTTATCGTGTTTTGTGAGACACTTTGTTCACACTAACGCACAGATCGTTCTTTGTTGGTTATCCTGGCGTCAGTGTCACTCTCAGTAGAGTCAAAAGTAATCTGAAGATGCCACAGTGCCCCATGCTGTCACTGCCCCCAGCAGTGCATCTCTTAGTAAATCATGAGCTCTCTCTGTTCATCCTATTATTTCTTTCTCTCCTGGGTATGAATTTCTCCTTTGCCTCCATGCACTTTTCAGCCACACTCCATCTCATTCACTGCCTTCCTCTCTAGTTCCTTTTCCTACTGCACCACATTCAGGAACTCTGTCATACTTGTGTAGTCTCCTCTTTTGAAGTATGGCATCTTAAGCCCTCTCCTTGTTGGTTCTTTCTCCAAGTTTACTATTCATTACTCAGTACCATGTGGTCAGTAGCGAAGAGGGGAATTTCGTATGAAATATCCCAATATCAAAATCACTCAGGGTGAATACAAGGTCCAGCCGTGCTAGTTCATTCTCTCCTCTCTTTGTTGTTGTGTTCCTAACACGTTGGTGTGCAAATTTCTCCATTATCACCTCTAGCATCTTAGCCTTCCATGCTTCTGGTGCTAGGTTCTCCCAGTCTATCTCTTTGTGGTTAAAAATCTTCAATGATAAGTAGCTTTGCCCTACTATTACGGGCTCTTCTGGAGGCCTCAGCTAATGTATCCATGATTGCTCTGTTGTTTTTGCCATATTCTGTCTTGGGCTTTTGCTGTTAAGTGAAGGGTTGTACATCGCTGCTGTCACTACCTTTGGATCTCCAGTTTTCAGTGTGTCAACTGTGTAGTCATGTGCCACCCCTTTCTTTACTTTTATCTCCTCATAACTCCACTGATTTCTGATGCAAATTGCTACTCCACCTCCTCTGCTCCGTTGGTCATCATAATGTAATGTTCAGCAGGGAAGGCTGTATTTGCTATATCCATGACCATTGTCTCTGTGAGTGCTTTAATATCTGAGAATGCTTTCACTATTCGTTCTTTCCATTCATCATTTATATTATTTACTGACTCTGGTGAGAGGTTGGGGAAAGGGATGACAGAAAGGGTTTGCAATGGAAGGGGGAGGGTTATGTATGAGTATTTGTGTTTGCATTTGTGTGTGAGTTTGATTAGTTTCGTTGCAAACATTTCCATTTTTCCAGCGTTTTTCATATCCTTATGAGAAGCTAGTATCATACTAGTACTGCATACTTCTAGCCTGGACACTTTTTCTGGACTTCTTTGACCTTCCCTGATTATCATAATATTGCTTTTGCTGGAGCTGAATTCCAACAGCCACTTGTCAGCCCTGTGATGCAGCTTGTTCAGATCTGTTTGAAGTCCTTTTTGATGTGGTCCTGTTTGCATTATCCTCATTCATTTTGCATTATCCCATGACACAAACACCTTTGACTCCATAATTTTCTGGCATGTCGCTTACATACACAGGAAATAGCACTTGTCCAAGTACTGACTGATTCGACCCTTGCGGAACCCCAATCGTCACACTTACCCATACCGATAACTCCTACTGGAGAACAACCTATTGTTCCTTCTTGCTCTTTATTTTTCGATCCACTGTGGTGTTGTGTTCATCTCTATGAGTGTACTCCACAGTCGAGCCTCAGCTCCTGGCCCTGCCTCTTTGCTCGTCGCTATTATTTTCATTATTTCCTGCAGTCTAGAGCCTTATCGTACCTCTTCCTCACACTGCAGGTTATTCCACTTCCTGACTACTCGAAGGTTGAAGAAATACTTCCTAACGTCCATGTGACTCATTGGAGTTCTCCCTTCTTCCTTCCTTCTTCAAACTAATCACCAGATCCTTTACGATTGTCTATCTAATGAAGTAACTGTATAACAACTTTGGGTCAGATTTGGCTTTCGATGCTATGTAATTCTCAAATTGCCATTGAGCCTTTCTAGGTGTCAGTATTGTATACCGTTCATGTAGAGTCTCTCTGCTTACCCATGCATAATCTTTTCTGGCTCTTCGGTTCAGTTCCTTGTTGTCCTGAATTCTTTACTGTTATGTTAGTGGGTGTATGTACTCACCTATTTGTGGATGTTGACTAATAGCGCCTGGCCCTGCCTCTTTGTGGACTGATAGGCTGTAGGTTTTATCCCCTTCCTTTACTTTGGTCCCCTCACTGGATATTGGTGTACCTGCTCCTGATGTTAACCCCCTTCTGTTCTTTGGCTCTATATTCTGCTTCAGTATTCTCAGTTCATCTTCTAGGCTCTGCATCTTGGTATCTGCAGCTTCACCTTGCAGCTCCCACTTCTTTCTCTCTGAAACCATCCTCTCCTCCATTTTAGGGGTAAGCTCTTGTGTGTGTGTGTGTGTGTGTGTGTGTGTGTGTGTGTGTGTGTGTGTGTGTGTGTGTGTGTGTGTGTGTGTGTGTGTGTGTACTCACCTAATTGCGGTTGCAGGGGTTGAGTAACAGCTCCTGGCTCTGCCTTGTCACTGGTCGCTACTAGGTCACTCTGCCTGCACCATGAGCATTATCATACCTCTTCTTAAAGTTATGTATGGATCCTGCTTACACTACATCACTTACCAGACTATTCAACTTACTGACAAACTCTGTGAATGAAGAAATACTCCTAACATCCCTGTGACTCATCCAAGTCTTCAACTTCAAATTAATTGTGGCTCCTTGTTGCTGTGTCCCATCTCTGGAACATTTTGTCTCTGTCCGCTGTGTCAATTCCTCTCAGTATTTTATGTCGTTATCATGTCCCCCTATCCCTCCTGTCCTCTAGTGACGTCAAGTCGATTTCCCTTAACCTCTCCTCATAGGACATGCCCCTTAACTTTGGGACTAGCCTTGATGCAAACCTTTGCACTGGTGCTGCTTACTCCAATATTTGCTTGATGTACACAGTGTACAGAGTCTTGAACGATTCCTTACTGAGATGTCGGAATGCTATTCTTACGTTTGCCAGGCGCCCATATGCTGCAGCAGTTATTTGGCTGAAATGTGCCTCAGGAGATGTGCTCGGTATTATACTCACCCCAAGATCCTTTTCCTTGAGTGACTTTGCACTTGGTGGGGTTAAACTCCAGGAGTCAGTTGCTGGACCAGGCCTGCAGCCTCTCCAGATCCCCTTGTAGACCTGCCTGATTCTCATTCGGTTGAATTCTCCTCATTATTTTCACATCGTCTGCAAACATGGACACTTCTGAGAATATCCCCTCCGTCATGTCATTCACATTTCCCAGAAACAGCACCAGTTCTAGGACTGACCCCTGTGGAACCTCGCTCGTCACAGGCGCCCACTCTGACACCTCGTCACATACTCGTCGTTGCCTCCCTATCAGATATTCTCTGATCCATTGCAGTGCCTTCCCTGTTATACCTGCCTGGTTCTCCAGCTTTTGCACTAATCTCTTGTGTGGAACTGTGTCGATAACCTTATTGCAGTTCAAGAAAATGATATCTCCCCATCCCTCTCTCTCTTGTCTTGATTCTGTCACATGTGTGTGTTTGTATGTGTGTGTTTGCATATGTGTGTATGTGCGCATATGTGTGAGTGTATACTCATCTACCTGTTGTTGCTTAGATCTAGTCACAGCTCCTGGCCCCACCTCTTCGCTAGTGGCTACCTCATCTTGTAGCTATGTATGGATCCTGCTTCCACTACTTCACTCACCAGATTGTTTCTCTTCCTGACACATCTAAGGCTGATGAAATACTTCTTAACATTCCAATGACTCATCTGAGTTGCTAACTTCCAGTTGTGTCCCCTTGCTCCTGTGTCCCATCTCTGAAACATTTGCTGTCCACCTTGTCAATTTCTTTCTGTATTTTATGTCTTCCCTTATCTCTCGTGTTCTCCAGTGTCGTCAGGTTGAGTTTCCTTAACCTCTCCTCGTAGTCATATTACAAAGTCATATTACAAAGTTCTGCACTTTTTCAAATTTCTTGATGTGTTTGCCAGGTGTGGGTTCCATACTTGTGCTGCTTACTCCAATATGGGTCTGATGTACACGGTGTATAGTGTCATGAATGACTCCTGCTTAGATGTCGAAACGTTATTCATACCTTTGCCAGGTGCCTTTATGCTGGAGAGATTATTTGGCAGATGTGCGCGCCTGGAGATGTGCCCAGTATGATGTTCAAAAGATTCTTTTCCTTAAATTTTATTTTTGATCCCCTAGTCTGTACTCCGTCTGCGGTCTTGTTCGTCCTTCCCCAGCTTCATGACTACACTTGGTAGGGTTAAACTCCAGAAGACATTTTTCGGACCAGACATGCAGCCTGTCCAGATCCCTTTGTAGATTTACTTGATCCTCGTCTGCTTGTAATCTCTTCATTAGTTTCACATCGTCTGTGAACAAGGACTCCTCTGAATCTTTTCCGTTATCTCAACCATATATACAAGGAACAGCACTGGACCTAGGACTGACCCTTGTGGAACTCCACTCGACACTTGCACCCACCCCTGACACCTCATCATGTACCAACACGTCGTTTCCTTCCTTTCAAGTATTCTCTGCTATTCCTGCTTGCTCCTCTATCTCTTCAACAAGTCTCCTGTGTAGTACTTCGTCGAAACTCTTCCTACAGTCCAAGAAGATGTAGTCACCCATCCCTCTCTTTCCTGTCTTATTTCTGTTTCCTTGTCATAAAACTAGTAGATTTGTGATGCTGGATTTCCTTCCATGACCCCATGCTGGTTGTCATGCATGAGTCCGTTTCTCTTTAGGTGCTCCACCACTCTTCTCCTGATAATCTTCTCAATAGTTTAATGCTGCCCGTCTGTCTCCTTAAAAACTGGGAGCATATTTGCTGTCTTCCACACCTCAGGCATTTGCGCTGTTTCAATAGACCTGTTAGCGGCCACACACAGTGCATCTGCTCTCTTTCCCAGGACCCAAAGAGAGATATTATCTGGGCCCACCGCTTTCGAGGTATTTGATTCACCTAACAGTTTCCTAACCTCCTTTTCGGTTGCGTACACTTTGTCCAGCACTTGGCATTGTACCCTAACACCCCGGTTTGTTGGAAGCCTCTCCTTTTCTCTGTGAATACATCCCTGAATTTTGTGATGAGTTCTTCACATACTTCCTGGTCGCTCCCTGTGAACTCCAATCCTTCCTTCCTCAACCTGATCACCTGGTCCTCGACTGTTGTTTTCGTCCAGATGTAGCTGTATAACAACTTTGGGTCAGATCTGACTTTTGATGCTATGCCATTCTCATATGGCCGCTGAGCCTCTCTTTATCCATACATATTGGTTTCCGGCACTTCGGCTCAACTCCTTGTCTTCCTGAGTTTTTTACCTCTGTGCTTTTTCCATGCTCTAGTACGCTTGGCTTTTGCATCTCCACGCCTCCGCGTAAACCATGTGTGTGTGTGTGTGTGTGTGTGTGTGTGTGTGTGTGTACTCATCTAGTTGAGGTTGCAGGGGCCGAGTCAAAGCTCCTGGCCCCGCCTCTTCATTGGTCGCTACTAGGTCACTCTCCCTGAACCGTGTGCTTTATCATACCTCTGCTTAAAGCTATGTATGGATCCTGCCTCCACTACATCGCTTCCCAAACTATTCCACTTCCTGACTACTCTGTGACTGAAGAAATACTTCCTAACATCCCTGTGATTCATCTGTGTCTTCAACTTCCAACTGTGTCCCCTTGTTGCTGTGTCCCATCTCTGGAACATCCTGTCTTTGTCCACCTTGTCAATTCCTCTCGGTATTTTGTATGTCGTTATCATGTCCCCCCTATCTCTCCTGTCCTCCAGTGTCGTCAGGTTGATTTCCCTTAACCTCTTCTCGTAGGACATACCTCTTAGCTCTGGAACTAGTCTTGTTGCAAACCTTTGCACTTTCTCTAGTTTCTTTACGTGTGTGTGTGTGTGTGTGTGTGTGTGTGTGTGTGTGTGTGTGTGTGTGTGTGTGTGTGTGTGTGTGTGTGTGTGTGTGTGTGTGTGTGTGTGTGTGTGTGTGTGTGTGTGTGTGTGTGTGTGTGTGTGTGTGTGTGTGTGTGTGTGTGTGTGTGTGTGCGTGTGTGTGTGTGTGTGTGTTTATGTGCGTGTGTGTGTATGTGTGTGCGTGCGCTACTGTGTCTATGTGTGTGTGTGTGTATGATTGTGTAGGAGTGCGTGTGCCTTTGTGTGTGTTTGTGTTTGAGTGTGTCTGTGTGTATTTGTGTGTGCGTGTATTTGCAAGTGTGTGTTTATGTGTGCATTTGTGTGCGTATGTGTGTCTTTATGTGCGGGGGAGGGGAAATAATACACAACTAAGCTGACATTAAGCAAAAGCTTCCGATGCCGTGTCGGACCATCGTGGACTATTCTTGATATCACACTGGACTAGTTCCGGACTCCTCCTGAACTCGTCCTGCAATGGTCCTAGCCTCGTCCTGGTTACGCAGTGATGAGGATAGTTCAGGGTAGACTGAAACGTCGCCTAAACCTTCTCTTAAAGTACGTAGCTTGTATTGCAAATGTCCCTATATCGTTCTTTTGAGCTGCCTTCCTCGGTGTCTTTATTCCAGACAGAGCGTACGAATTTAATATTATTATTCTCTTATTTAGCTAAAACGAAAATAAATAAAAAAAAATCACTAGAAAATAAAGTCACGAAAAATATCTCACAATCACACTTGACAAGATCAGTGTCTTTTTGATAGGCAATAGCACGAAACTTTAATATTAGGATTAATTAGATTCACTTCTATCTTGGGTCAACCATTTAATTAGTAACTTTCTCTTGCAACTTTTCCTTGAAACTTCCTTCAGTATTCATGGGATTATTGGTGGTGAATCTCTGACTTGCTTGTGTCTAGCTTGAGGGATTTTGAGTGAATCCCTGGCTCACTTTTGTAGACATATAGATTTGATGTGACTAGCCTGACTTATATTTGGTGGCTACCTGGCTAATCTTTACGGATATCTTTTTCCGATGTGACTGACCTGGTTAACTTTTGTGGGCACTCGTTTTTGTATGAGGGCTTATCTAGCGAATTCATATGAATTTTGGCCGACTCCTAGCTTTGATTTAACTTAAAATGCTTATTTTAGCGAATCCCTTAGTCACTTGGGTGGATACCATCCTCTGATGTGGTTGACATGGATTATTCTATTTTGGTTTTCTTAGTGTAGTTTAACTAGCTGATGCTAGTGAATCCCTGGATTTAATGTGATGTTGATGTTAGTGGATCTTTAGATTTAATAGGGTACACATGTTTAATATTATTAGATCCCTGGATTTTATAAGACTGGAATTTCTTACTGTTTTTACAAGATAACTGATTAGTTTTAAGATATTATGTCCCCACTTACTGATTCGTATTCACTGCCTCGTGTTGAGGTTTACTACCGGTAGGGAGGTTTTTAAGTGGTGGAATTAATTAAATTCGCACAAGTTATTGTATTGTGAAAAGATTCAAAGTAAACCATAGCATTGTAAAAAAATAATAAATATATTAGACTCTCCTTAATATTTAATATATCTTTCATTTAGGAATAATTTGGCTAAACTTTTATGCCATTATGACACCAAATACTAGATTAATAACTTCTGAGCAAGCAGTACCAGAACCTCTCATAGTGCAACCACCCACCTGTGTCTGAGAACCACCCACCTGTGTCTGAGAACCACCCACCTGTGTCTGAGAACCACCCACCTGTGTCTGAGAACCACCCACCTGTGTCTGAGAACCACCCACCTGTGTCTGAGAACCACCCACCTGTGTCTGAGAACCACCTACCTGTGTCTGAGAACCACCCACCTGTGTCTGAGAACCACCTACCTGTGTCTGAGAACCACCCACCTGTGTCTGAGAACCACCCACCTGTGTCTGAGAACTACCCACCTGTGTCTGAGAACCACCCACCTGTGTCTGAGAACCACCCACCTGTGTCTGAGAACCACCCACCTGTGTCTGAGAACCACCCACCTGTGTCTGAGAACCACCCACCTGTGTCTGAGAACCACCCACCTGTGTCTGAGAACCACCCACCTGTGTCTGAGAACCACCCACCTGTGTCTGAGAACCACCCACCTGTGTCTGAGAACCACCCACCTGTGTCTGAGAACCACCTACCTGTGTCTGAGAACCACCTACCTGTGTCTGAGAACCACCCACCTGTGTCTGAGAACCACCCACCTGTGTCTGAGAACCACCCACCTGTGTCTGAGAACCACCCACCTGTGTCTGAGAACCACCCACCTGTGTCTGAGAACCACCCACCTGTGTCTGAGAACCACCCACCTGTGTCTGAGAACCACCCACCTGTGTCTGAGAACCACCCACCTGTGTCTGAGAACCACCCACCTGTGTCTGAGAACCACCCACCTGTGTCTGAGAACCACCCACCTGTGTCTGAGAACCACCCACCTGTGTCTGAGAACCACCTACCTGTGTCTGAGAACCACCTACCTGTGTCTGAGAACCACCCACCTGTGTCTGAGAACCACCCACCTGTGTCTGAGAACCACCCACCTGTGTCTGAGAACCACCCACCTGTGTCTGAGAACCACCCACCTGTGTCTGAGAACCACCTACCTGTGTCTGAGAACCACCCACCTGTGTCTGAGAACCACCTACCTGTGTCTGAGAACCACCTACCTGTGTCTGAGAACCACCTACCTGTGTCTGAGAACCACCTACCTGTGTCTGAGAACCACCTACCTGTGTCTGAGAACCACCTACCTGTGTCTGAGAACCACCCACCTGTGTCTGAGAACCACCCACCTGTGTCTGAGAACCACCCACCTGTGTCTGAGAACCACCCACCTGTGTCTGAGAACCACCCACCTGTGTCTGAGAACCACCCACCTGTGTCTGAGAACCACCTACCTGTGTCTGAGAACCACCTACCTGTGTCTGAGAACCACCCACCTGTGTCTGAGAACCACCCACCTGTGTCTGATAACCACCCACCTGTGTCTGAGAACCACCCACCTGTGTCTGAGAACCACCCACCTGTGTCTGAGAACCACCCACCTGTGTCTGAGAACCACCCACCTGTGTCTGAGAACCACCCACCTGTGTCTGAGAACCACCCACCTGTGTCTGAGAACCACCCACCTGTGTCTGAGAACCACCTACCTGTGTCTGAGAACCACCCACCTGTGTCTGAGAACCACCTACCTGTGTCTGAGAACCACCCACCTGTGTCTGAGAAACACCCACCTGTGTCTGAGAACCACCCACCTGTGTCTGAGAACCACCCACCTGTGTCTGAGAACCACCTACCTGTGTCTGAGAACCATCCACCTGTGTCTGAGAACCACCTACCTGTGTCTGAGAACCACCCACCTGTGTCTGAGAACCACCCACCTGTGTCTGAGAACCACCTACCTGTGTCTGAGAACCACTTACCTGTCTATGAGAGCCTACCGACTGGGGAAGCCAAGCCCTGGCAGTGTGCCAGATATACCAACATTTGTCTATAAGAACATAAGAAGGAACACTGCAACAGGACTACTGACCCATGCGGAGCAGGTCCAAGTCTCCCCCGGATTAGCCCAATGACCTCCCCGGATTAGCCCAATGACCCCCCTCCCCGGATTAGCCTAATGACCCACCCAGTCTGGTCACCTCCACTCAAGGAAGGAGCACGGCACCAGACCCAGCAGTACAAGCTAGTCAGGTCCAACTCACACCCACCCACACCCACTCATGTATTTATCTAACCTATTTTTAAAACTACACAACGTTTTAGCCTCAATAACTGTACTCGGGAGTTTGTTCCACTCATCCACGACCCTATTACCAAACCAGTGCTTTCCTATATCCTTCCTGAATCTGAATTTTTCCAACTTGAAACCATTGCTGCGAGTCCTGTCTTGGCTTGAAATTTTCAGCACGCTATTTACATCCCCTTTATTTATTCCTGTTTTTCATTTATACACCTCGATCATATCATCCCTAATTCTACGCCTTTCTAGAGAGTGCAAATTCAGTGCCCTCAGTCTATCCTCATAGGGAAGATTTCTGATACATGGGATCATCTTTGTCATCCTCCTCTGTACGTTTTCCAGAGCATTTATATCCATTCTGTAATACGGTGACCAGAACTGAGCAGCATAGTCTAAATGAGGCCTAACCAAGGATATATAGAGTTGAAGAACAACCTGAGGACTTCTATTATTTATACTTCTAGATATGAAGCGAAGAATTCTGTTAGCTTTAATGCGAATACTAATGCACTGTTGTCTTGGTTTTAGATTACTGCTAACCAGAACTCCTAAATCCTTTTCTCAATCAGTAGTATTAAGATCTACATTATTTAGTTTATATGTGGCATGGTTATTTAACTGTCTAACATTTAGAATTTTACATTTGTCAATATTAAACTGCATCTGCCACTTCTCCAACCATTGCATCAGTCTATTCAAATCATCCTGGAGTGTCCTCATTAGAATGAATTGGACGGCCTATTTTGGTGCCATCAGCAAATTTGCTTATGTTGCTATTTATTCCCTCATCTATGTCGTTTATGTAAATTGTGAACAACAACGGGCCCAACACTGACCCCTGAGGAACACCGCTTGTGACGTGCCCCCATTCTGATTTAATCTCCCCATTTATGCAAACTCTCTGCTGTCTATTTGTCAGCCATGCCTCTACCCAGGAAAAAAATTCTCCTCCTATTCCGTGTGCCTTAAGTTTCCTCAATAGCCTCTGGTGTGGAACTCTATCGAAAGCCTTACTGAAGTCCATATACACAATATCATATTCATTACAATGATCTACCTCCTCAAACACCTTAATGAAAAAAGTTAGTAAATTAGTGAGACAGGAACGCCCCTTTGTAAAACCGTGTTGAGATTCATTAATCAGTCTGTGCCTGTCAAGATGGCTACGAATTGCTTCGGCAATTATTGATTCCATAAATTTTCCCACTAAGGAGGTAAGGCTTATTGGTCTATAGTTCGAAGCCAAGGACCTGTCACCTGCCTTGTAAATAGATATTCCGTTTGCAATTTTCCACTTATCAGGCACTATGCCAGTTTGTAGTGATATGTTAAAAAGATTAGCCAAAGGTATGCTAAGTTCCTCTTTACATTCCTTTAACACCATTGGGAACAGTTCATCAGGGCCTGGGGAATTGTTAGGTTTTAGTTTCTCTATTTGTCTGAGGATCATGTCACTAGTTACCGCAATCGTACATAGTTTATTATCCTGTTCTACATAATCTATTATTTCAGGAATATCGCTAGCATTTTCCTGGGTGAAAACTGAGAGGAAGTAGGTATTGAGAATTTCACACATATCCTTATCACTGTCAGTGAACTGACCAGAGTTACTGTTAAGTGGGCCAATCTTGTCCCTAATCTTACTTCTGTATACCTGAAAGAACCCTTTTGGGTTAGTCTTTGAATCCCTTGCGACCTTAGCCTCATATAATCCCTTTTTGTTTTTCTTATTCGTTTCTTTATTTCTCTCTTTAATTTAATATATTGATTTCTTAACTGCCCATCCCCTCTTTTGATACGCCTATATATGCCTCTCTTTTGACCAATGAGATGTTTTATTGTATTGTTCATCCATTTGGGATCATTTTTGTTAGATCTAATTTTCCTACTCGGAGCAAAAATTGTCTGGGCAGCTAGAACTATTCTCTGAAAAATGTCATATTGGCAACCAAGATCACCTACCTGACCCATAGTCAGGACATCCCAATTTAGCCCACCCAGGTAATTTTTCAGTCCCATGAAGTCGGCCAAGCGAAAATCTTGGACAGAGATTTGATTGCAGTTATCTGGGTAATTCCATGATATATTAAAACTAAGTGATTTGTGATCACTTTCCCCAAGCTCATCATTAACCTCAAGATTATTAATTAGTGAATCTTTGTTGGCAAGAACCAAGTCAAGCAGAGTGTTTCCTCTAGTTGGTTCTGTCACAACCTGTTCTGAAAAGCAATCCTGAACCGTATCAAGAAAGTCACTAGACTCAAGATTTCCTGTCATATTGTTCCAATCAGTTTGTCTAAAGTTAAAATCTCCCATTATCACAACATTTTCATATCTAGATGCCTTACGAATTTCGTCCCATAACTGCTTACTGCACTCCCTGTCAAGGTTTGGGGGCCTATAAACCACACCCAAAATTAATTTGTCACGTCCCTCGAGAATCTGTAGCCAAACAGATTCTGTGTTCGATGTTTCTAATCTTATATCATGCCTAAGACAACATCTGAAAATTAGCCACGCATTTCTACTTATTCAACTGTATGCATAATTTCCTTACATTACCGCAGATTTTGACAAATCCTATGCCAAATATTATCTGTTAAAACCACCGTTTAAGACTTGTGGCAGACAGGCTTAAAACCAATGTAATTCCCCAAAAGTAGTGGGTGTGTTTGCTATCACATTTAGTGTGCATTATAACCGTCTTTTAGTGCTGCCTGTACAATAAAATAAAAAAATCGCTCTTTTTAATGCATCAGTTAAGGTAATAGAACAGCAGCTTCGTCTGGCAATCCTCCAGGAAGAAAGCCAAAATTGAGCAGAAATATATGTAAGTGATCCTGGGAATCTGAGTCAGACTTCGAAGGAACGCAGAAGTCCAGCTCAATAGGGTCTCCATCTGGATACTATAGTGCTTGCACTACAGTATCCGGTATCTAGATAATGTAGTGCTTGCACTACTGGCAAAAAACTTTCAGGTGGAATAAAAAATTCCAAAACTGTTTTCCAATGACAATACAACCTTCTGTGCTTAACATGCCTTCTGTAAGTGATAGGAAGAAAGGGGGCGATGTCCTAAAAGAAAGTGACATTAGGATGACAGCGTTTATCTGTGAGGATGATTTACCACTAAGAACTGTTGAACACATTCTTAAAGTCATCCCAGTAATATGTCCAGATTCTGAAATTGAAAAAAAAAGTGTGCACGCACTAAATTACATCAATTATTAGAATATAAAAAAATACTAGGATAAAATATAAATATATAGAATAAATTACACTCATAAATTTATCAATATATATATTATTAATTATAAATATTAAAAAAAATAAATAGTAATATATTATTTCTTCCTATAGATTCATAACATTATTTCCGGTAGATTCTTCGTCCCAGTTGATCGAAGATAAACTTATATTTTGAATGTTTGGAATTAAGGAGAAGAGGCTTTTGAAAGTACATAACTGACGCATTTCTAGAACTAGGAATGGAAAAATAGCTTTGATGACAGGGCACTTACAAATGACAGAAGATGCATGAGTCTTTTCCCCGATACAGTGAATCATTCATTGAAAAGTTGAAGCCGATCGGATGAGGCATTCTCTAACCTTAAAAACAGAATTGAAAAAATAAATAAATAGTTTTTGACGATAAATTGAGACTTTAAGATGTTGACGTTGGGGACCATGTCACTTAATATGTAGTAATGAGAATGTGTTGTACCCAGTGCAGTGAGTGATGGATGATCGATCCTCTATTTAAAATGGTATAAAATACCGACAGGTTGTTAGGTAAGACACATATGCAACAGTTAGGTATCTTTATTATGAAACGTTTCGCCTACACAGTAGGCTTCTTCAGTCAAGTACAGAAAAGTTGATAGAAGCAGAAGATACTTGAAGACGATGTAATCAGTCCATCACCCTTAAAGTTTTGAGGTGGTCAGTCCCTCAGTCTAGAGAAGAGCATTGTTCCATAGTATGAACAATATGGAGATGAAGTGACAGAATGGAGCTTTTTATAGCGCCAAGAGGTGAGACGTAGGCCACTAGGAGAGGTAAGAACTCAGATGTTGAAAGGTCAGGTCCCTCTCAAATCCAGCCGCTCTCACTAGTGGAAGTTGTTGAAGTTGATTGCAGGTCTGTACCAAGATACCCTTGTGTTGCAGTGTCTGACAGATTGAACATTAATAAGCAACAGACAGACATGCTAATCGTCCTTTTCCTCAGAACCCCACTTAGATTCCACCTTCACACGAAACAACAATCACAAGAGCCCCTCTACAGTCTTCATTGCCTCATTACCGACACCTCTGGTCGCTAACGATGCAAATAGTTCCCAACCACATGTTTCAAAACTACCCGAGAGATAATTATCCTAAAGTGCTCCGGATGATGTTAACTGCCGATTACGGGGGTGACAAGTAGTTACGACTCTGCAAGAAGGATTTTGGGTTGTTTGGGGATGGGTTTAACGAGCGATGTTTTGGCAGCTTGTGGTGAGTGTACCCAGTTGTATTTGGGTAGCTTGTGTTGACAAGTTTTATTTGAGTAGTTTGTGAGTATATAACACGTATTGTTCTGGTCTCTTGGGGATTGTAACATATTTGGTGCATTTATTTTTAATTTCATGAATGTTTTGAATTCCATAATACATTATGCACTGCATTTAATGCATAAATTATGGCGTATGAAGCAAGGTCTCAAACATAACAAAATATTGTTTAAGTGGTCAATAATAGTGAATGCCGAATATTTGTGTATCCAATAAAATAATAATAATTCCTGTACAACAGTGAATGATATAAAACAGAAATTATGGTCTGTAATAGTTATTGATGAATCAGAGTGAATGAAATGAAGTGTATGGTGCGTAATAGTGAATGATGAACAATAGCTCACGCTTCGTAAGGGCTTATTCTGCAGAATATTGTGTCCTGTATAGGAGTACTTGCTGTATAACAGTGTTTGGTGTATAATAGTGCATGCTGTATAACAGTGTATGCTATACAACAGTGTATGCTGTATAACAATGTGTTCTGTATAACAATGAATTCTGTATAACAATGAATACTGTATAACAGTGCATGTTGCATAACAGTGCATGCTGTATAACAGTGTATGCTGTATAATAGTGTATGCTGTATAACAGTGCACGCTGTATAACGGTGCAAGCTGTATAACAGTGCATGTTGTATAACAGTGCAAGCTGTATAACAGTACAAGCTATTTAACAGTGCATGCTGTATAACAGTGCATGCTGTATAACAGTGCATGCTGTATAACAGTGCATGCTGTATAACAGTGCATGCTGTATAACAGTGCATGCTGTATAGCAGTGCATGTTGTATAACAGTGTATACTGTATAACAGTGCATGCTGTATAACAGTGCATGCTGTATAACAGTGTATACTGTATAACAGTGCATGCTGTATAACAGTGTATACTGTAAAACAGTGCATGCTGTATAACAGTGCATGCTGTATAGCAGTGCATGCTGTATAGCAGTGCATGCTGTATAACAGTGCATGCTGTATAACAGTGCATGCTGTATAAGAGTGTATGCTGTATAACAGTGCATGCTGTATAACAGTGCATGCTGTATAACAGTGCATGCTGTATAACAGTGCATGCTGTATAGCAGTGCATGCTGTATAGCAGTGCATGCTGTATAACAGTGTATACTGTATAACAGTGTATACTGTATAATAGTGCATGTTGTATAACAGTGCATTCTGTATAACAGTGCATGCTGTATAACAGTGCATGCTGTATAACAGTGTATACTGTATAACAGTGCATGCTGTATAACAGTGCATGCTGTATAACAGTGCATGCTGTATAACAGTGCATGCTGTATAACAGTGCATGCTGTATAACAGTGCATGCTGTATAACAGTGTATACTGTACAATAGTGCATGCTGTATAACAGTGCATGCTGTATAACAGTGTATACTGTATAACAGTGCATGCTGTATAACAGTGCATGCTGTATAGCAGTGCATGCTGTATAGCAGTGCATGCTGTATAACAGTGTATACTGTATAACAGTGCATGCTGTATAACAGGGCATGCTGTATAACAGTGTATACTGTATAACAGTGCATGCTGTATAACAGTGTATACTGTATAACAGTGCATGCTGTATAACAGTGCATGCTGTATAGCAGTGCATGCTGTATAACAGTGCATGCTGTATAACAGTGCATGCTGTATAACAGTGCATGCTGTATAGCAGTGCATGCTGTATAGCAGTGCATGCTGTATAACAGTGTATACTGTATAACAGTGCATGCTGTATAACAGTGCATGCTCTATAACAGTGTATACTGTATAACAGTGCATGCTGTATAACAGTGTATACTGTATAACAGTGCATGCTGTATAACAGTGCATGCTGTATAGCAGTGCATGCTGTATAACAGTGCATGCTGTATAAAAGTGCATGCTGTATAACAGTGTATGCTGTATAACAGTGCATGCTGTATAACAGTGCATGCTGTATAACAGTGCATGCTGTATAACAGTGTATGCTGTATAACAGTGTATACTGTATAATAGTGCATGCTGTATAACAGTGCATGCTGTATAACAGTGCATGCTGTATAACAGTGTATACTGTATAACAGTGCATGCTGTATAACAGTGCATTCTGTATAACAGTGCATGCTGTATAACAGTGCATGCTGTATAACAGTGTATACTGTATAACAGTGCATGCTGTGTAACAGTGCATGCTGTATAACAGTGCATGCTGTATAACAGTGCATGCTGTATAACAGTGCATGCTGTATAACAGTGCATGCTGTATAACAGTGTATACTGTATAATAGTGCATGCTGTATAACAGTGCATGCTGTATAACAGTGTATACTGTATAACAGTGCATGCTGTATAACAGTGCATGCTGTATAGCAGTGCATGCTGTATAGCAGTGCATGCTGTATAACAGTGTATACTGTATAACAGTGCATGCTGTATAACAGTGTATACTGTATAACAGTGCATGCTGTATAACAGTGCATGCTGTATAGCAGTGCATGCTGTATAACAGTGCATGCTGTATAACAGTGCATGCTGTATAACAGTGCATGCTGTATAGCAGTGCATGCTGTATAGCAGTGCATGCTGTATAACAGTGTATACTGTATAACAGTGCATGCTGTATAACAGTGCATGCTGTATAACAGTGTATACTGTATAACAGTGCATGCTGTATAACAGTGTATACTGTATAACAGTGCATGCTGTATAACAGTGCATGCTGTATAGCAGTGCATGCTGTATAACAGTGCATGCTGTATAACAGTGCATGCTGTATAACAGTGTATGCTGTATAACAGTGCATGCTGTATAACAGTGCATGCTGTATAACAGTGCATGCTGTATAACAGTGCATGCTGTATAACAGTGCATGCTGTATAACAGTGCATGCTGTATAACAGTGCATGCTGTATAGCAGTGCATGCTGTATAGCAGTGCATGCTGTATAACAGTGCATGCTGTATAACAGTGCATGCTGTATAACAGTGTATGCTGTATAACAGTGTATACTGTATAATAGTGCATGCTGTATAACAGTGCATGCTGTATAACAGTGCATGCTGTATAACAGTGCATACTGTATAACAATGCATTCTGTATAACAGTGCATGCTGTATAACAGTGCATGCTGTATAACAGTGTATACTGTATAACAGTGCATGCTGTATAACAGTGCATGCTGTATAACAGTGCATACTGTATAACAGTGTATACTGTATAACAGTGTATACTGTATAACAGTGCATGCTGTATAACAGTGCATACTGTATAACAGTGTATACTGTATAACAGTGTATACTGTATAACAGTGCATGCTGTATAACAGTGCATGCTGTATAACAGTGCATGCTGTATAACAGTGCATGCTGTATAACAGTGCATACTGTATAACAGTGCATTCTGTATAACAGTGCATGCTGTATAACAGTGCATGCTGTATAACAGTGCATGCTGTATAACAGTGCATGCTGTATAACAGTGCATGCTGTATAACAGTGTATGCTGTATAACAGTGTATACTGTATAACAGTGGCAGCTGTATAGCAGTGCATGCTGTATAACAGTGCATGCTGTATAACAGTGCATGCTGTATAACAGTGCATGCTGTATAACAGTGTATGCTGTATAACAGTGTATACTGTATAACAGTGGCAGCTGTATAGCAGTGCATGCTGTATAACAGTGCATGCTGTATAACAGTGCATGCTGTATAACAGTGCATGCTGTATAATAGTGCATGCTGTATAACAGTGCATGCTGTATAACAGTGCATGCTGTATAACAGTGCATGCTGTATAACAGTGCATGCTGTATAACAGTGCATGCTGTATAACAGTGCATGCTGTATAACAGTGCATGCTGTATAATAGTGCATGCTGTATAACAGTGCATGCTGTATCACAGTGCATGCTGTATAACAGTGCATGCTGTATAACAGTGCATGCTGTGTAAAAGTGCATGCTGTGTAACAGTGTATTCTGTATAACAGTGCATGCTGTATAACAGTGCATGCTGTATAACAGTGCATGCTGTATCACAGTGCATGCTGTGTAACAGTGCATGCTGTATCACAGTGCATGCTGTATAACAGTGCATGCTGTATCACAGTGCATGCTGTGTAACAGTGCATGCTGTATAACAGTGCATGCTGTGTAACAGTGTATTCTGTATAACAGTGCATGCTGTATAACAGTGCATGCTGTATAATAGTGCATGCTGTATAACAGTGCATGCTGTATCACAGTGCATGCTGTATAACAGTGCATACTGTATCACAGTGCATGCTGTGTAACAGTGTATTCTGTATAATAGTGCATGCTGTATAACAGTGCATGCTGTATAACAGTGCATGCTGTATCACAGTGCATGCTGTGTAACAGTGTATTCTGTATAATAGTGCATGCTGTATAACAGTGCATGCTGTATAACAGTGCATGCTGTATCACAGTGCATGCTGTGTAACAGTGTATTCTGTATAACAGTGCATGCTGTATAACAGTGCATGCTGTATAACAGTGCATGCTGTATAACAGTGCATGCTGTATAACAGTGCATGCTGTATAACAGTGCATGCTGTATAACAGTGCATGCTGATTAACAGTGCATGCTGTATAACAGTGCATGCTGAATAACAGTGCATGCTGTATAACAGTGCATGCTGAATAACAGTGCATGCTGTATAAAGTGCATGCTGAATAACAGTGCATGCTGTATAACAGTGCATGCTGTATAACAGTGCATGCTGTATAACAGTGCATGCTGTATAACAGTGCATGCTGTATAACAGTGCATGCTGAATAACAGTGCATGCTGTATAACAGTGCATGCTGTATAACAGTGCATGCTGTATAACAGTGCATGCTGTATAACAGTGCATGCTGAATAACAGTGCATGCTGTATAACAGTGCATGCTGAATAACAGTGCATGCTGTATAAAGTGCATGCTGAATAACAGTGCATGCTGTATAACAGTGCATGCTGTATAACAGTGCATGCTGTATAACAGTGCATGCTGTATAACAGTGCATGCTGTATAACAGTGCATGCTGTATAACAGTGCATGCTGTATAACAGTGCATGCTGTATAACAGTGCATGCTGTATAACAGTGCATGCTGTATAACAGTGCATGCTCTATAACAGTGCATGCTGAATAACAGTGCATGCTGTATAACAGTGCATGCTGTATAACAGTGCATGCTGTATAACAGTGCATGCTGTATAACAGTGCATGTTGAATAACAGCGCATGCCGCTTAACAGTGCATGTTGTATAACAGTGCATGCTGCATAACAGTGCATGCTGCATAACAGTGTGTGTTGTATAATAGCGCATTCTCTGTAAGAGTGTATGCTGTATAACAGTGTATGCTGTACAATCGTGAACGCTACATAACATTTATGCAGTATAAAAATGCATAACGGTGAAAGCTATATAACATTCTGTGCCGTAATAATGCATAACAGTGATAGTTATACAACGGTTTATAATACCGTACAATAGTGTATAATTTTCACTGTATAATGAATACCAACCTGCAGTAATCTCTTCTCCTCATTAAAATTTTAACGCGATCTGTTTTTTTAAATTATGAACTAAAGTGTGTGTGTGTTGCATATTTCTGTATAGTGATACGAAACTGTTCAAGACGCTGATCACTTTCGTAAATAAGAAGACGTGATCCTCAGCTTTAACTCCGAGCTGAATTCTAGGGAAAAATATAACCTCAATTACTGTGTTTTTTCAAGCTCTGAGAAGCACCAAAATTATCCTCGTTACTTTTAATGGAGCAAAATGCAAGCGCCAAACAGCTCTTGGGAAAATACACACACACACACACACACACACACACACACACACACACACACACACACACACACACACACACACACACACCGTGAGATTTAAGATAGTATTGACAGTGGAGACAGGAAGGCTTCTGGGAGGACAGAACAGAGAGGGACACCAGCAAGGAATATACCAACAAGTGTTGGATGACATACATACACCTGAGGAGGAGGTGAAGAAGCTGCTAAGGGACCTTGATACCTCAAAGGCAATGGGACAGGAGAATATCTCCCCGTGGGTCCTTATATAGAGGGAGCAGATATGTTGTGTGTGCCACTAATCACAATCTTCAACACATCCCTTGAAACTGGGCAACTACCTGAGGAATGGAAGACGGCAAATGTATTTCCCATTTTTAAAAAAGGAGTCAGAAAAGAGGCACTAAACTATAGACCAGTGTCACTGACGTGTATAGTAAGCAAAGTCATGGAGAAGATTATCAGGAGAGTGTTGGAGCACCTGGAACGGAACAATAGTATAAATCCCAACCAGCACTGATTTATGGAAGGCAAATCCTGTGTCACAAACCTTCTGGAGTTTTATGATAAAGTAACAGAAGTAAGACACGAGAGAGGGGTGGGTTGATTGCATCTTCTTGGACTGCAAGAAGCCCTTTGACACAGCTCCTCACAGGAGATTAGTGCAGAAGCTGGAGGATCAGGCGCGCATAACAGGAAGGGCACTACAATGGACCAGAGAATACCTGACAGGGAGGCAACAACGAGTCATGGTACGTGATGAGATATCACAGTGGGCACCTGTGACGAGCGAGGTCCCACAGGGGTCGGTCCTAGGACCAGTGCTAGTTTTGGTATATGTAATATATGTGAATGACATGATAGAAGGGTTAGACTCAGAAGTGTCCCTGTTCGCAGATGATGTGAAGTTATTGAACAGACTTAAATCACATGAGGATCAGGCAGGACTTCAAAGAGACCTGGACACACTGGACACCTGGTCCAGCAACTGGCTTCTCGAATTTAATCCCGCCAAATGCAGTCATGAAGATCGGGGAAGGGCAAAGAAGACCGCAGACAGAGTATAGGCTAGACAGCCAAAGACTGCAAACATCGCTCAAGGAGAAAGATCTTGGGGTGAGTATAATACCGAGTACGTCTCCGGAAGCACACATCAAGCAGATAACTGCTGCAGCATATGACACCCTGGCAAACCTGTGAATAGCGTTCCGATACCTCAGTAAGGAGTCGTTCAAGACTTTGTACACCGTGCACGTCAGGCCCATACTGGAGTATGCAGCACCAGTTTGGAACCTACACCTGGTCAAGCACGTCAGGATATTAGAAAAAGTGCAAAGGTTTGCAACAAGGCTAGTTCCAGAGCTAAGGGTAATGTTCTACGAAGAAATGTTAAGGGATATCGGCCTGACAACACTGGAGAACAGGAGGGTTGGGGAGGTCATGATAACGACATACAAAATACTTCAAAGGAATAGATAAGGTGGACAGAGACAGGGTGTTCCAGAGAGGGGACACAGTAACAAGGGATCGCAATTGGAAGTTGAAGATCCAGATGAGTCAAAGGGATGTTAAGGAGTATTTTCTCAGTCTTAGAGCTGTCAGGAAGTGGAATAGTGTGGCAAGTGATGCAATGGAGGCAGGAACCATACATAGTTTTAAGACGAGGCATGATAAAGTTCAAGGAGCAGGGAGAGAGAAGACCTAGTAGCGACCAGTGAAGAGGCGGGGCCAGGAGCTGAGTATCGACCCCTGAAACCACAGCTAGATGAGTACAATTAGGTGAGTAAGCACACACGAGCGCGAGAGCACACACACTCACACAAAGTGGCGACAGTAGTGACGTACAACCCCACAGCTAAACACCAGGGGACCAACACAGGAGTATGGTGACAGCAGGAGAGCGATTGTGACCACGATAACAGAGGTCATCAGAAGATCCCACACAAATAATGCGAAACTTCTGGACAGGTAAGTAAAGTCAGTATCTGACAGCTGTGGCTTGTACATAGGTTTGCGTGTGACCAGCAGTAACAGTCTGGTTGATCAGACCCTGATCCACCGAGAGGCCTGGTCATTGACCGGGTGGTGGGAGTGATGACCCCAGTAACACCCTCCAGGAATGGGAAACTTCATCTGTAATAAATTCATCAGTCACAATAAAAATATATGTTTGAGTCTCTAATGCTGTTCTAGTTAATTATAATTGGATGGCAAAACTGTGAAAAGATATTAGACGAAAATAAAAATATCGGCAGAAAACTGCCTTTCGTACAATATAACAGAGAGATTAAAATAAATTAATCTCTAATAAATGCAACAAATTGAATTCTAGAAGCGAGAAATAGAACCTAAGAAAACAGAATAAAGATAGGATAAAATTGATGAAGCTCTAATAAATACATTAAAATGAATTCCAGAAGCGAGAAATAGAAGTTAAGAATAGAGGATGGGCTAAAGTGGCTAGGAATTCGAAGACTAACCCAAAAGGTTTCTTTCAGGTATACAGAAGTAAGATTAGGGACAAGATTGGCCAACTTAAGAGTATCTCAGTTCAGATATCTGACAGTGATAAGGAAATGTGTGAATTTTTTAACTCTTATTTCCTCTCAGTCTTTATGCAGGAAGATACTGGCGAAATTCCAGAAATAGTAAATTATATAGAACAGGATGATAATAAACTATGTACGATTAGGGTAACTAGTGACATGATCCTCAGACAAATAGAGAAATTAAAACCGAACAGATCCCCAGACCCTGATGAACTGTTTGCAAGGCAATTATTGCTTCCACAAATTTTCCCACTATTGAGGTAAGGCTTATTGGTCTACAGTTCGAAGCTAAGGACCTGTCACCTGATTTGTAAATAGGTATTACATTTGCCAAAGGTTTGCTAAGAGGATCTTAGCAAACCTTTGGCAAATGTAAAACCTATTTACAAATCAGGTGACAGGTCCTTAGCTTCGAACTGTAGACCAATAAGCCTTACCTCAATAGTGGGAAAATTTGTGGAAGCAATAATTGCCGAAACAGTTCGTAGCCATCTTGAAAGGCAAAAATTGATTAATGAATCTCAGCACGGTTTTACAAAGAGCATTCCTACTTAGATATTTACTAACTTTTTTCACCAAGGTATTTGAGGAGGTAGATCATGATAATGAATACAATATTGTGCATATGGACTTCTTCAGTAAGGCTTTTAATAGAATTCCACATCAGAGGATACTGAGGAAAATTAATGCACACGAAATGGGAGGAGAATTTTTTTCCTGGGTAGAGGCATGGTTGGCAGATAGGCAGCAGAGAGTTTGCATCAATGGGGAGAAATGAGAGTGGGGGCGCGTCACGAGCGGTGTTCCACAGGGGTTAGTGTTGGGCCCTTTGTTGTTCACAATTTATATAAACGACATTGATGAGGGAATAAGTAGCGACATAAGTAAGTTTGCTGATGACACCAAAATAGATCACCTAATTCATTCTAATAAGGACATCAGAGCACTCTAGGAAGATTTAAATAGACTGATGCAGTGGTCGGAGAAGTGGCAGATGCAGTTTAATATAGACAAATGCAAAGTTCTAAACATTGGACAAGTAATTAACCTTGCCACATGTAAACTAAATAATGTAGATCTTAACATTACTGATTGCGAAAAGGATTTGGGATTTCTGGTTAGCAGTAATCTAAAATCAAGACAGTGCATAATTGTTTGCAATAAAGCGAACAGAATCATTTGCTTCTTATCTAGGAGCATAAATAATAGGAGTCCTCAGGTTGTTATTCATCTCTTTATCTTTGGTTAGGCCTCATTTAGATTAAACTACACAGTTGTGGTCAACGTATTACAGAATGGATATTAATGCACTGGAAAGCGAACATAGGAGGACGACGGAGTTTATCCCATTTATCAGAAATCTTTCCTGTGATGATAAACTAAGGGCCCTGAATCTGCACTCTCTAGAAAGGCGTAGAATTAGGGAGGATATGATTGAGGTGTATAAATGGAAAACTGGAATAAATAAAGGGAATACAAATAGTTTGCTAAAAATATCTAGGACTCGCAGTAATGGTTTTAAGTTAAAAAAATCATATTCAGGAAGGATATAGGAAAGCACTGGTTAGTAACAGAGTTGTGGATGAGTGGAACAAACTCCGGAGTGCCGTCATAGAAGCTAAGACGTTGTGTAGTTTTAAAAATAGGTTGGATAAATACATGAGTGGGTGTGGGTGAGTGTGAGTTGGACCTGAGTAGCTTGTGCTAATAAGTCTAATGCCGTGCTCCTTCCTTAAGTGAATGTGACCTGACCTGTCTAGGCTGGGTCATTGGCTTAAGCCGGTAGGAGACTTGGACCTGCCTCACATGGGCCAGTAGGCCTGCTGTAGTGTTACTTCTTTTTTATGGTCTAATGTTCATATGTGTGAATACAGAAGAAGAGATATGACAGTAATATAAAAATATAAATGGTTTTGAATAACATAGATAACTAGGACTAGTGTCAGCAGTACAGTGTCACATGCGTTGCAGGTAGTAGATTCGTGTCGAGCCTAAGCCTCTCCAAATTAGTGTATGTTATTTTTACCTTAAATTATGTTACGGTAGGTTAAGTTGAATTAGACAATTTTATACTAACGGGTGATAAACCTATGTTTAAACATAGTGAACTGTCAAAAACAAAATAATATAAACAAGCGGTCCATGCATGACAGGGCGAGATATATGGTTGTTTAAGAAA